>NC_060278.1:90286623-90398453 GCF_021613505.1 Equus quagga | reverse complement strand
TGTATGGAGAGCACTGTGGATGGAGAGCACTGTATGGAGAGCACTGTGGATGGAGAGCACTGTATGGAGAGCACTGTGGATGGAGGGCTCAGCTTGAGCAAAGGCCTGGAGGGGGATAAAATTGCAGGGTGCATTCGGGGGCTAGGAGAGTGCCCGGTGAGACTGGAGGGTACAAATGTGGGAGATTCCACTGCAGGGTGAGTTGGGTCAGACCTGCGGGGCCTCAAATGCCAGGTGGAAGAGCTCAAACTTCCCCCTGGCGCTCTCAGCGGTGGGGCGAGCTCGGAGCGCCTCTCGGAAGGTCCCTCCAGCCCTGGCTCCTCTGCTTTCAGTCCAGTGAGGGCTGGGATGTGAGTTCTGCTTTTACAGAAATGGAAACTGAAGGCACAGAGAGGTGGACCGTGCGCCCACGGCTACACAGCTTCAGGGCCGCAGCTGAGGCCCAGGCCCTCTGCCGGGCAGGGCAGTGGGGACCGGCGTGCTGTGAAGGCGGGGCTGAACACCAGATGACCGGGTCCGTTCTTCCATCTGCAAAATGGACACATTGGGAGGGCCTCCCCCGGGACAGGCCACCCGCCACACTCCCTCTCTAAGGGCCTGAAGGGTCACGCCTGCCCTTTGACATTTTCTCGTCCCCTGTCCTAACACGCCGACCTCGCCCCCTCCCACCTCCAGGGAGTCTGATCTCTGCTCCCGGGGCTTCCACATGCCAGACGCTGCTCATCTGCCATGAGTCACCCGTTGGTAGGAAAGCCCTTCACATGTCCCCTCAGGGTCCCACCCACTACTGCCCTGCCCTCCCTCCCAGCTCAGTCATCCAGGGCCGTCTCTGGTGTGGCGGTCCCTTGTCCCTGGGAAATGGCTGAGCCCAGCCAGGGCCTTGGAGCCCAGTTGTGACCTCAGGCGGCTTCCCCAACTTCTCTGAACCTTAGTCCTTCCCTTTTCTTCCTTTCCTTCCTTCCTTCTCTCCTTCCTTCAACTCTCTCTGACTCATCCCTCCCTCTCTCATGCTGCAAACATTTATTGACCATCTACTGTATACCAGACACCATGGGTCAGAAGCACACACCACCTGCCCATCTCTTGCTAAGGGCTATAGGACTGGACATGACACAGGCCCCTGAGGCCTCACCCCTGCGGGGCAGGGAGTGAATAGGACTGACCTCTGAACTGTGTTAAGCCAGCACAGGTCTTTGAACCAACCCCACGTTCCATGTCCCCACTTCCTGACTGGGTGACCCCAGGCAAGTCGCTTCACCTCTCTGAGCCCCAGTTTCTGATGTAACAAATGACAGGAATCCTACTGTGAGACTGAAATGGGGCACCTGGCTGGTAACGGGCTATTCAAAAGTTCTGAAAATTCACCTTTGTCTCCACCCTGAGGCCCGGAAGTCCTTACAGAAGTCAGGGACTGGTCTCCCTAATGGTGGGGTTCAGGCCACAGTCTGTGACCTTGGGTACAAGGCTTATCTGGGAGGTGGGCCTCCTTCTGAGCACTCCCCCCAAATATTCTAGGTTGTCGGCAGCCTGCTTCACCTACACACAGGAACCTCCCTTTGAGGAGGAAAGGGGGTCCTGACTCTTGATGACATCAACAGAAAACGTTTTAGGAGACATTTATTGAGCGCTTACTGTGTGCCCAGCACTGAACAGACATTATCTCTAATTCCCAGAGGTGGTGACTCTTATACCCATTTTATAGAGAAGGAAAAAGGCTCAGAGAGGTTTAGTAACTTGCCCAGTGTCACACAGCCAAGAGTGACTGCAGATGCACCCTGATCTAACCATTGCATGGCACTTCCCCTGCATGGGATAATGAAAGACCCCTGCCTACACTGTCTGGGGATGTCAAATCCATAACCACTCTCTCTAGGCATCAGTTTCCCCCTCAGTAAATGGAGTTTGGAATCCTTAGTTGCCCAATGAGGTGAGACAAAGCAGGGTTTCCCAGCCCCTCTGAAGAGATGGGAAAACTGAGGCCCAGACTGGGGCAAGGGCTTCTTCCTGGTCACCGGGCTGGGAGTCCAGGTCTCTGGGCCCAGCC
Organism: Equus quagga; assembly: GCF_021613505.1. Classification (NCBI taxonomy): domain Eukaryota; kingdom Metazoa; phylum Chordata; class Mammalia; order Perissodactyla; family Equidae; genus Equus; species Equus quagga. Next base: position 90,396,409 of record NC_060278.1, on the reverse strand, counting down.
TGGGCTCTGGCCTCTGCCTGCCACTTCTCGAGCTGGGCCTGTCAGGGATTGCTCAAGGACTGTCACTCAGGTGGCCACAGTTCTCTGGAACAGGGGGAGGAAGGACGAGGAGGCAGCTGACGGTGAGGGGAGGCCCGGGGCTGGGCCGAGCCTCACGCGGGGCACCAGGAACATCTTGATCGTGTCCTAAAAATACTCTGGGTGGATTCCTGCCCCCTGGGGAGCCCCAGGCAGGGGCCAATGAGGGGAGAAGAGTGCGGCGCTTTCACGTGGGAAAGGGTAGACAAAGGCCAGAGGCAGCCTTCCGTTCCGGGCAGGGCTGACTCTCACAGGAACACGCCGCCTGCAGCCTTCCTGCCGCACAGCCTGACTGTCCCCGGGCCTCCTGTTTCCCTTTGAGGTCCCCGTCTCTCGGGCCAGGTTCTGGGACACTGGCACGTTTATTCCAAAGCTCAGGGACCCTAGTTACCCACTGCTCCCTGCATACCGGGAACTTGACCTGAGTCATTTGGGTTGAGTCTTACTCCATGCCTGTGAGGGAGGAATTCTTGCCCCCATTTGATAGAGGGGGAAACTGAGGCCTGGAGAGCCAAAATACCTGTCCACGGCCAGGACCCGATGGCTGGTCCAGGTCAGAGTGGGAACTCCACCCCTGGCTTCTCCAGCCACGTTCACTCACCCTGCTCCTTCCCCTGGGCTCTCGCCAGCCGCCGGGAGCAGTTTCTGCAGAATAACTGCAAAATGGGGCACTTACAGGCTCACCCACGGGGCTACCTGGCAGGTCAGTGGGGTCCAAGACCACGACATGAGTTCGTTCCCTAAGACCCCAGGCGGGGCCCGCTGACCCAGGGACAAACGTCCATTCCCTGTGCTGTATCACACAGGAATGGAAACAGGGCCAGTCTTGCAGCTCAACTCCGTCAATAGACGTGGAATTTATTTTGGAAAAAGGGCTGGGGGGGGCCCACGGGCACCTGTCTCTCCAGGGACCTGCCCTACTTGGGCCTCATGGTGGGTAAGAAGCATAGGAGGCCGGGAGACCAGAGGGACCAGGATGGCAGTGGGCCCCCCAGGGTGCTGGGTTTGAGGGGCCAGAGGCTGAGTCCCTGGAAGGTTGGCTTTGTTCCCTTCTGGCACACAGTGGGCCTGCAAGGATCATCAGGGAAGGGGGCGGGTGGTCCGTGGATAGATGGATGGGTAGGTGTGTGGGGTGGTGAGTGGACGGATGGACGGACGGATGGACGGACGGATGATTCGATGGACGGAGGGACAGAAGCGATAGGCAGATTATCTTGGTTTTGCTATAGGAAGAGGTCTTGCTGTGTCTTTGGAGGTATGTCTGTATGTCTGTACCTGGGTCATATCTGTGTGTGTGCCCATCTCAGAGAAGCTGCAGTTTCGTGTGTCCATAGGTGCCCCAGTCTGATTTTGTGTCCACGTCCGATGACGTGTTGGTGTCTGCGAGGTCCTTCTGTGTGTGTCTGTGATCTGGGTACATCTGGACACCCGCTTATTTGTATGTGGTTCTTGGGGGGTACCTGTCTGTGTGTGTCTGGCTGTGTCTCTGTCCTGGAATGTCTCTGTGATTTAATCTGATTTTGTGTCCACGTCACTGTGCCTGTGCATCCCAGTTTATCTGCTGTATCTGTCAGAGTGCATCTGTGTCTCTGTGTGTCCACATTCCTGTCTCTGATTGTGTGTCTGTGTCTGCTCTGTGTGTAGCTGTATCTGAGTGTGTATGCGTCTTCTTGACCCCGGGTCTGACCTGACTATGGGTCCGTGTCTTTGTATCCAGGTGTGCTGTGTGTCCTGGTGCACCTGTGTGTCTGTCTCTGCGTGTGTGTATTTCTGTGTCCAGGTTTCTCTGTTCCCCAAGGTCTGATCTGTGTGTCCAGGTGTGTCTGTGTGTCCTGTTCTAATTGTGTGTCCCAGTCCTGCGCTCTGCCCATTCCCCCAGGGGGCGCCCTCGCCCGGCTGCGGCTCCCTCCCTCCCCCGGGCTCCTGCCCCCGGGTGCGCCCCAGTGGGCTGGCTGAGCGCTAACGCGTGGGCCCGACTGGGCAGTGGTGGCCTCACCAGGTCCCCGCCTCCCCGCACGGCCCCGCCCCCGCCCTCCCAAAGCGGGCTATAAGTTCACACTGCTCTCGGCCTCCGCAGTGCCTGCCGCTGGGGGTCTGCACTTGGAGGGTCCTGCCAACAGTCAGAGGAGCCACTGCCACCTCCCACCATGGCCGAGGGTAAGTCTCAGGATGGGCACAGCCGCCACTCAGGGCCCCACACCTGGCCATCCCTCCCTGGTCTCAGTGGTCCCACGGGTGCAATGGAGGGTCAGGACCCCACTGGGGCTCAGTCCCCAAGTCCCGGATTTCGAGAGCAACAGGAGGGCTGGGCTGGATGAGAGGGGCCTGGCCCCGGGTCCTGGCTCAGCCTGGGGCCTCAGTTTCCCCATGCCCAGGGCATAGTATTAACCCTTGCCTCCCTGGACCAGATGAGGCAATGGAAGGAGTGCTGTAAATTACGGTGCCAGTGGGCCATTGTCACCTGCCCTCAGCTAGCGGGGGCTGGGTCCCTGCTGTGTGCCAGGTGGCACGAGGCTGTGCAGAGGGCGCTGGCCCAGCCTCAGAACACTCCGCTTTAGTTATTCCCTGCCAGCCGGGAGGAGGTGTGCGTGCTGTCCCTGGTCGTGGGCCAGCCAAGCCTGGCTGACTCGTTGCCCCGGGGGCCAGAGAGGAAGTTCCAGCATCCTCTGGGGAAGCGGGCTGAGAGCAGGCGTGTTCTCGCAGGTCCTTTCCAGCCCTCGACTTCTGCAACCCTAGTCCTTGGCCACCTGCTGAGTCTCAGTTTCCTTTCCTGTAAAACATGGACAATAATGCCAGCCCCTGGTATAGCTGTGAGGGCTGCGAGGAGTGGCGAAGGGGCTCAATTAATTGCCTACCTGTCCTCCTAGATACACGGACACACAGACACACACACACCGACACACACACAGAGGCAGCGCTCCTGTCCCAGGGGAGGGAGTCCTCCAATGGAGCAGGTCCTGCACTAATGCTGCTGGACCCAGTGTCCTTGCCGACTCCCAGGTCGAGTCCATCTGGAGATGGCCTCTGCACCACTGCACCCCCAGGAAGGAGACGTGGGGCCAGGGATGTGGGGCAGGACACGGGACAAGTGGAGCAGGGACAAGCAGGGGGACCAGAACCCGCCTGACCTGCTGTGTGATCTCGGGCCACCTTTGTCCCTCTCTGGGACCCAGCTCCCCACACATGGGATCGAAAACCAGCTCAGGACTGGCTGTGATGGTCACCTTGGTGGCCACTTGTCCCCAGTGCAGTTTCCCACTCCTGTCCCCATGAGTGGGGTTCAGTGGGGCTGGGGGACCCTGGAGATGCCAGTTATGATGAGCCCCCTGCCCCAGTGTCATGGCGACCACTTCCTCCAGGGGTCCTGCTGGCCTGGAAGGCCCCCGGCCGTTTCTCAGTGCAGGGAAATCCCATGAGTCTAGACCCCAAGTTCCTGCACCTTTGGAGTCGGGCGTGGTTTCTGGAAGTGCTTCTTCAGACAACAGCCTGAGAAAGTGCCCCACCTGCCCCAGACCAGGCACTGACCGTCTCTCAAAGGTCTCCCAGCGGTCAGGGGTGGCCTCTGTCCTGCTTAAACATGCTGGAGTAGAAGTTTCCAAAAGCAATATTTTTTCACCCCAACAGGAAGTTCTTCCTCGTGGCCAGCGGAGGTCTCTCCTGCTGTGCTTGCAGCGGTCACCTCCCCCCTCTCTCCTCCCAGGCTGAGAACAACATGGACATGGGAGGGAGGGGGTGGGGGAGGATGGGGGAGGGGTGGAGATCAAACCCTGAGGGCCTGCCAGGCGGGTACCAGTATCTACAGCCCTGGGTCACATCCCAGGGCCGCACAGTGTCTCCTCTACAAAACGGAGACAGCGACAGTGCTCCATGAGTGGAGACGATCCACGCAGAAGCCTCTGCGGTCAGTGGGCATTTGCACCTCACTTTTGGGGTATTCCGTGGCGGGAGGCAGGAGACCTGGGGCCATGTCCCAGAGGAAGGGTCGACTTGCTGGGCGACTTTGGGCAAATCCCCCTCCCCGGGCCTCAGTTGGACCACATCCTCTCCAAGGGCCCCACAACCCTGAGTCTGTCTTGCCCCCTCCCCACACCCTACCATCTTCCTAACCTGGAGCTTGAGCTCGCCAAGGTTTGTGAGGTTTGTGCTTCCTTCAGACCCCCACCCGCCCATCACCCCACCCCTTCCCTGGTCTTCGGCTCCCTCTGAAGCTATGAGTAGAACTGTCACATATCAAGCTTTTGCCCTGGGCTAGGCCCTAGGGACAGGGTGTCCCCATAGCCTCTCCTAGACCTCACAGCAGCCCTGAGGCTTCAGAGAAGGAGGCACAGAGAGGGAGAGACACTAGTCCAGAATCACACAGCAGCACAGCAGAACTGAAAAGCAGGTCCAGAAGACTCCCAAACCCCTGTCATTTTTAGAACCTTTTATTATAGAGAATTTTGAACCTACGTAAAAATAGAGAGACCAGAATAATAAACGCCTATGTTCTCATCACTCGGTCCCAACGACCTCCAGGCTATAGATACTCCTGCCTCCTGTACACCCTGTCTCCCCCTCCCATTATTTGGAAGCAAATTCCAGACATCACATCGTTATTTCATCTGTAAATATTTCAATACATATCTCGAAAGGATAAGGACTCTTTTTTAGACATAAACAAATTAGCAAAAATCCCCTAATATCACCATTATTCCATCAGTGTTCAAATTTCCAGTTGTCTTATATGTGTAATAAATATTTTTAAATAGTTTTTTAAAATCGAGATCCAAATAAGGCCCACACAACACGATGGCTCGGAACATCTCTTCAGTTCCTCTTAATCTATGCATTCTCCCTCCAACTTTTTTTTTTTCGTTTTTTTCTTGTAACTTATTTGTTAGAGAAACCAGAGCCTTTGCTTATAGTTTCCCAGAGCATGAATTTTGCTGATTGCATCCTGATTCCGCCTTTAAGATGTTCTTCAGTCCTGTGTATTTCCTGTAAATTGAAAAGTGAACCCGAAAGGCAAAGCCTGTGTCACTAACCCATGCCGAATCCCGCCCCTGCTTTTGCCGAAAGATGTCTCCAGTAGCGATAGAAGATCTCGTGTTCTTGTCGTTGGTGCCATGGAGTTCACTGCGACTCCTGGGGCCCCGCGGACAGCAGAGCGGGGCCCCACCCGGGCTTTGTGGGCCGCCCTCTCACCTTCTGGTGCTCTATCAGATAACGCTCCGCTGCTGGTCTCAGGGTTTTCATGGCCAGTCTTTTCAGAAGTGGGTGCCAGGTCCTCCTTCTTAGTCTGGAAGCTCCGCTGAGACCTGTCCACCATGTGTGACCCTGCTGGTATTTGATATAGCGGTGGCAGAGCTTTCCGCATCACAGCAACACGCAGCCGCCACAGTGTGACAACCCACAGACGGGTGGTGTGGTTCCCTGACCAGAAACGAACCCGGGCTGTGGTGGTGAGAGCGCCGGATATTAACCTTAGGCCACCAGGGCTGGATAGCTTGTGTTTAGTAAGAATTTGTTACGCGCCGGGCACCATGCTAAGTGGCTCACAACAGCCCTGTGAGATGGGTCCTGCTGTCCCCAGCTGTGGGCAGATGGGGAAACTGAGGCCGGGGACAGCTGAGTTGCCTGAGGTCACACAGCTGGGAGGTGACAGAGGCTTCTCCCAACAAGCCACAGTGGGCACAACTTTCTGATTAAGAGTTAGGGAGATTCGGCCCCAGCCCACCTCTGGGGGATGGGGTGGGTGGGGGGTTGGGAGGGGACGGGCTGACAGCCATTGTCTAGAGAGGGCTGGCTCCCTGGAAGGGCCTGAGGGCCCCCACGTCCCGGGAGCGCAGGTGTGTGTCCGGGGGTCACAGCTGGCTGAGGGCCCCACGTCCCGGGAGCGCAGGTGTGTGTCCGGGGGTCACAGCTGGCTGAGGGCCCCACGTCCCGGGAGCGCAGGTGTGTGTCCGGGGGTCACAGCTGGCCGAGGGCCCCCACGTCCCGGGAGCGCAGGTGTGTGTCCGGGGGTCACAGCTGGCTGAGGAATGCCGCCACGTCCCGGGAGCGCAGGTGTGTGTCCGGGGGTCACGGCTGGCCGAGGAATGCCGCCACGGCTCATGCCCTCCTGTTCTCTCTGTAGATCTGATGCTGGGGAGATGTGACCTGGAGCTGGAGGCCAATGGCCGTGACCACTACACGGCCGACCTGTGCCGGGAGAGGCTGGTGGTGCGGCGCGGCCAGCCCTTCCGGGTGACGTTGCACTTCGAGGGCCGAAACTACGAGGCCAGTGTGGACAGCCTCACCTTCAGTGTTGTGACAGGTGAGTACCTCCCCCCGTCCACCCTGACCTGCCCTGTCCTGTGGTATCACTGTCTCCTGACGGACAACGGGACAGGCGACTCCGTTCCTCTTTGCTCCCTGTGAAATTCCCAGCAGTCACTAACCAAATTTTACAGATGAGGAAACTGAGGCCCCAGGTCATGCAGCCTTTAATCAAGTCTGTGCTCCTGGACGCCAGGGTTCCTGAAAACCTGCAATCACCAGGGTTGGGGGTCAGCGGGTCCATCAAGACCTCGCTTGCTGTTTCCCATATCAAAACAACTGTCCAACTCTTATCGACAGCCACTTCCCCAAATCCACACAATGTGACCAGGCCTCTGGGATCAGGCCCAAATCGTGTCTGGCGGTGGAGAGAACCCAGCTGGCTCCAGCCCTCTGGGTGGGCAGTTTTGTGTTCTGTTTGTTTCTTCTCCAAGCCTCGGGAGGCTATCTCAGGCTCAAGGGCTGGACAGACAGACCCGGATTCTGGTGCCGACTGGGTGGCTTACCTGCTGTGTGACCCGGTGCATGTTGCTTAGCCTTTCTGAGTCTGAGCTTCATCATGTGGAAAGCACTCACGGAGTGAAAAGGACTCTGGGAGGTTGTTAAATGAGAGGGGCCTGACATGGAGGAGTCCCCTGTAGACGTTAGCGACTGTTGCTGGTCTCTCTCCATGGGTGAAGGGATGTTGAGACCCCAGTCACCCACCCCCGGATGCCCAGCACCCAATCTTCTTTCTACACCATTCCTGGAAAAGTGGCCTTGAATGTCAAACTGGTTGGTTTGGCTTCTGGTGGGACCCAAGCCCTGGAGGTCGCCAGCAAGGAGCCGCCTGACTGGGACTGTGGCCCAGGGGTGGGAAAGGCCAGCTCTGTCTGAGATCTCCGGGGGCACAGAGAGTAGCAAGCGGGCTGCGGCCTGCATTTACCTGGGAGGCCGTTTGATAAGGCTTATCACAGCGCCTGCAGGCTGACCCAGACACCCCTCCATGCCTTTCTTCTCCTACCCTCCCCTTCTGGGACACCCACTGCCCAGAGACACCCACACACGTACCCAGCACCCTTGGGGCCCTTCCTAACAGACCAGAGTGGCCTCCAGCAAGTCTCTGATCTTTCTAGCCTCAGTTTCCCCCCTGTAAAGTGGAAGCTTGGGGTACATGACTGGTAAGGGCTGCGTATGGCGCCCTGAGAAGAGTCAGGCTTGGGGTGATGAAAATCTCAACACTTTGGAGCACCGACTGGATGCATGCTCATCCTCAGTCCTCCCATCTCGGAAGCATTGTGAACCCCCACTTGACGGATGGGAACACTGAGGCTCAGAAAGGGCAAGTTACTTGCCCAAGTCACACAGTGAGTTAGGGACAAAGCAAGGTTTAAACCATGACCCCAGAGTTGAGGCTTTTCGTTGCTGTGACCCCGCAGCAGACACATTTTGCTCTTCCCCGCAAGAGCCGGCCCAGCCTCACGTGATCCTCTGTGGCGTGGAGTGGTAGTGACCTACCCGCTCCGGCAGCCTGCGATTTCCCACCATCATGTTTGTCCTCCCGCTCTTTAGGTGTTTCCTTTCTCTCCTTCTCCATTTGTGGACGCAGCCTGTCGTTGGGTAATTAAGGGCCCCAAGTTCAGGGTTGGTGGGGCAACTGACCTTCCCACCCCAGCAGCTAATCTGTGTTTTCCAGTCTCCCACCGACTTATCTCAAACCAGCCCCGCCCTGCCCTCGTCACTTCCACTGCCCCCGGGCAGCCACAGAGGGCACTGTATCTCTGGGTGCACACGGCTTCCTCGGTGGAGCAGCCGAGACCCTCCCGGGGGCTAAGGAAGCCTGAGGGACAATACCAGGAAGCTCGGCCCCCACCTCAAGGCCAGCAGCCAGCCCCGGGCCTGGCCTGGGGACCGTGCTCTTGTGTCGGAACATTCTGGCTTGTGGTCAGCCTGTCCGACCTCTTCAGGGCAACTGATGTCGGGAGAGAGGAGGGGGCTGGCCGGGGTGGCGCAGTGAATGGAGTGCGTGGCCTGACCCCACGCGTGCCCAGATGCTGTGTCCTTCACCCAGACTGTGCGGGACCCGACGGCTAGGTCACGGGCATAGAGCACAGTAGACAAACACTGTCTTATTTCTGGGGATGAAGCTCTGCCTCCCTCCAAGGGGGGGTCCAGGGCTTGGAGGGTGAGGGGGTGGATGTGAAGTCAGCCTGAAGGAGTGAAAGGGACCCTTATGAAGCTAAGAGAAGGGTTTCCTCTGCCAGGCTCCCCTTATGCATCCTGCCCTGGCCCCTGCCACCGTGGTCTGGGGTAGTGGCCAGGCCCCCTCGGGTCTCCAGGGTCATTTAGGCCCAGAGGGGTCCCTGTGGTGTCTTTGGCCCCTCAAAGATTACTGTCTGGAACCATAGCCAAGGAAGTTTCAAAGCTTCCACAGCAGCAGTGGGGCCGGGGCAGCCCGTCTACCTCCCACCCGACAGAGCCCCTCACAAGAAAGGGGGGGCGTGCACGTGTGTGTGCGTGTGTGTCTGCACCGTTGCCCTGGGACAGAGAGAAAGGGAAACAGTGTTCCCTGTCCTGTCCCCAGGGTGGTATTTCAACAGTGACAGCAGCTACGGGACCTGGCCCAGGCCGTTACCATGGTGACCAGATCATTGATCGTCCAAAAAGGGACATTTCTGAGAATGAAAGGGGTGCCATTAAGAACTACGCTGGGACCACAGTTATAGCCTGGGACTGTCCCAGGCGAACAGGGACATGTGGACACCCCAACTTCACCCCCTCCACCTCAGTTCCCATACCTGAGAAGTGATTCAACTGAACTAGACAATCTCCACATTCCATTCCAGTCTTCAAAGTCTGTTATTTGGCCTGAGAATTCTGACTTGTAATGGTCCGTTTTGATGACAGGACGGCTCACATTGACTCCATAATTACTATGTGCTGGTCACCGTTTTCAGTGCTTTCTACGAACTCTCTTACTGACGCCTCTAACGGCCTCAGGAGCGGGTGGGGACACTGATAAACAATACTTACTGTTTACTAAGCATCTATTATGTGCCAGGCACCTTGCAACGTGCTTGATGCGCCCCATCTTCTTTAAGCCTCACAATGACCTCATGAGAAGGTACTGCAATTGGCCCCGTTTTACAGATGAGGAAACTGAGGCACAGAGAAGCTAAATAACCTGTCTAAGGTCACAGAGCCAGTTTGAGACCTTGAATCAGACCTTCTCAGGCATATGGTCTAAGCCTATTTTTTTCTTTGATGAGAAAATTGCAGATCAGAGAGGCCTGGTGACTTAGCCCAGGTCACACAGTGCTTGGGGTCTGAGCAGGGGACGCAGACCCAGGCTGGCTCTCGGGCCCCCGCACTGCCCGACCCCTCCCCCAGATGCCAAGTGTGGAAGACAGGGGTTGTTTAAAGGCTTACAGCTGGCTCCTGGCACCCAGACAGGGCCCGGAGGCCTGTGTCATGCCTGTTAGTTCATGGTTATATTTGGGCCTGGGTGTGGGTGGGGCCGGCCAGGGGAAGCAAGGGGCTGGGTGCTGGGAGGGAGCCCCTTGGTGAGCAGGCCCCCACACTGTCAGCAGGAGGTGGGCAGAGCTGCAGGGAGGGAGATGGAAGAATAAAAATAAACCCTCCTGGGCAGCTGCCCAAGCAGGCAAGGAAGGTTCTGTTTCTTCTCTCCGACACCCAAGTCCAGAAAGGGTGGCCAGCCCCCCGGTCCTCCCTGTGACTCAGCCCTGCCTGCCTGGGCCGGGCCCTCCCCTCCCCTCCCCTCCCCCTGCAAAAGCAGTCAGTCAAGGCGGGCCATCTGCCTCGCCGAGCCTGGAGACCCCTCCTCTCTGAGCCTCAGTTCTCCCTCCTGTACCAGGGGTCTCAGGGGAAGCGGGAAGTGACAGGCACTTCACCACATTGGGAGGTGATGGATGGTTATGACCAGCTCTTCGGAGCTGCGCGTGGAGACACAGAGGCCGAGATGTGGAGGGGGCCCTGGGGAGACAAACACGTAGAACTGTATCGGCCAGCACCCTCTGCTCTCAGACAGGCCCCTGAAGGGACATCAGAGGACCAAGGTCACATCCTACTCAGAGTCAAGCCTTCTTTTCCTGAAAGGGAAAGCAGGACGCTAGCAGGTAAAGGATCTAGTAGGTAAAAGACATTCCCTTGGGCAGCATCTTGCCTAATTCCTATCCATGCTACAGATGGGCAAACTGAGTCCAGAGAAAGGGATGGTCTTGTCCAAAGTCATGCCAGCCCAGAGCAGTGTAACGGAGACCCTGCCCCAGGCTGCACTGTCCCCTCTCCCAGGAGGAATCTCCCAGGAGGTTGAGGACCTGATGTGTGCCCGCAGCTTTTCGTGCATTCCCCAAAACTACCCTGCAGGGCTGGGGTCAGACCCCGCTTTACAGATGAGGAAACCAAGGCTCAGGGAGATGACACCTCTTGCTAGAGTTCCCTCAATGGTTTGTGGCAGAACTGGGCCTTGAACCTAGGTCCATGGGACCCTAGGCGTGTGCTCCGCCCTCCCACGCCCGTCACCACCCGTGGCTCATGGCCCTGCTTTCTCCCCCCGCAGGCCCAGCCCCCAGTGAGGAGGCAGGGACCAAGGCCCGCTTCCCGCTGTCCGACGCTGTGGACGAGGGTGCCTGGACGGCCTTGGTGGTGGACCAGCAGGACAGCGCCCTCTCGCTGCAGCTCAGCACCCCAGCCAACGCCCCCATCGGCCTGTACCGCCTCAGCCTGGAGGCCTCCACTGGCTATGAGGGCTCCAGCTTCGTGCTGGGCCATTTCACCCTGCTCTTCAACCCCTGGTGCCCAGGTGAGCCACACTCTGTCCATGGGCAGAGCAGGGAGATGGGCAGGGCTATAGACACATCATGGGGGCCACTGAGGGTGGGGAAGGGGGCAGAAGAGACGTCAAAGCGGATTGAGTGAGGCCCACTCCGTGCTCCAGCCTCCCAAAACCCTTGTGGTGTGAGCGTTCTTATTATTCTCATTTACAGCTGAGGAGACAGGCTCACCAGAGCAAAACGACCTGCCCAAGTGCACACAGCTGCCAAGGGCTCCCGCCCATGTCTGAGGCCCTGTGTTCCCGTGGCACTGTGGCTGGGCACAGCGGTGGCCCAGGTTCAGAAGCCCTGTTCAGGAACAGGATGCCAAGTGGATGCCCAGGGCCGCGGCTCCGTACCCGGCTCTGTTTCGTGGGGCTCTGTTTAAATCTCACCAGACTGACTTGGGAAGGGGAAACTGAGGGAGGTGAAGGCGGGGGCAGCCAGGAGAGGTAGGCAGGTGCAGTTTGGTGACTTAAGTGCCTCCTTACACGCTCTCTTTTATTCCTCTCAACAATCCCAAGGGGAGATGTCAGCATCCTTATTCACAGACAGGAAACTGAGGCTCAGAGAGCTTGAGTGTCTTTTAGCAGCTCCTTCAGTAAGTAAGTGGACAACCTGGACAAAACCGGAGTCAGAGAAGGAGCTGAGGCTGTCTAGAGCAGGAGGGAGGAGGCAGGGGCCTCAGTTTCCCCATCTGACTGTTTCCTTCCTGCTCCTACACAGCAAGGCAGAGAGAGAGGCCTCATGGGTGGGCCCCAGCCAGCGACTGGGCTGTCCCTCCTCAGAGCCTGGGCCCGGGGCAGAAATTCTGGCCTCTCCAGCGTCAGATGACCAGCTTCTTACTGGACCACTGCTTTATTTTTTCTTTTCCATTTTGGGGCATTTTATAACAAATTTGAGCAGAAAGATTTTTTATTTTCTGTTTTGCATACTTTGGTTTTTATTTCTAATTATAACAGTAAGACATGAGAACATCCTCTTTATAAAAGCTTCAGGCGCTACAGAGAAACAGCTCCCCTTGACTGCCCTCCTTGGGGAATGCCATTATCAGCCGTCTTGGGGGCTCGACCCCTTAGATTTGAGGGTATGTGCTGGAGACATCGCTGTATTAATGGGTCTCTCTGTCTCTTGAACACAAAAGGACCCCATAGTATAATACATCAGCCTACGACTTGGTTTTCTTTTTCCCTCTACGCTGAGTCTTGCGGATCTTTCCACCCCGGTCTGCATACATCTGCTCGTTCTTTTGAAGAGCTGGGAGTGCCCCATATCTTGCCCATGTGAATGATCCGTTTATCTGCCCCCTCCCCCCGCCCCCCCCTCCCCCCCGCCCACGGACCTGAGGTCGTCCCAGGGGCTCATCACAGGATGGGTGTCGCAATGAACACCCTTGATCACGTGCCCTGTGGCCACATGGAATCGTTTCTCGGGACAGAAGTGGCCTCGCTGGACCCCACTGGAAGGTCCTTTTGGTTTTCACAGAGCTACCAGCTAGTGGGCAGCACTGCCGGTGGAGCGGGATCACGCCAGTGTCCCCACCCCCACCAACACCGCGGGGGCCAAAGGCCAGGGAACAGGGAGCGAGGTTCTGGGGGAAGTCCCCCTTCCTCTGGCCCTGCCCCCGCCTAGCCCTGCGGGTTGAGGGGAAGTCAGCCAAGCAGCAGACTGACTACAGTGACCCACACCCCAGGCAGGGAGCTGGCTCAGTGGGGGTGGGGGCGCTGGCGAGAAACAAAACCACCGTCTGCCTGGGAAACGACCCTTCCTGCCCCTGAACTCCAGCATGGACGGGATCCAGCCCCCACCTTTACCAGACTGAGACCTGAGCTGGGAACATCACAGTCCTGGCTTCTCCGGCTGGGGTGGGGACAATTCCTCCACCTGTGCTGGCACTCTCATTCCGATGGCGAAACACCGTGGGTTCTCCTTTCTCTTTCACTTTCTCCACCTGCCAGATGGTTTCCAGGCACCCGGTTCGTTTCTCTTCAGGCTATTTTTATTGCTCCGTCTCCCGAGCCAAAGCGCAGGACACATCAGACACTCGGCCACTTCCCCATTTACTTTCCTCCTGGGATGGTAAAGGCCAGCCTGACCTTTGACCTCCTGCCATCTGGCCCCAACCGCCTCAGCCCATTTTCCGTTTTCCGTGGTCACTAGCCACAGGGAGCTAAATGCCCTGCACGTTCCTGCAGCCGCACCTTTGCTCTCTCTGCCACCCGCTCCAGGCAGCCCTCTCTGACCCCCAAGCTGGACTGGTCCCCCTGCCCTGAGCCACAGCGACCCTCTCTTTCTCTCCACCCTGATTCGTGCTCCCGCCTCCCACTGGCTCGTGCTTCAGCTTGCTCAGCGCCTTTCAGATCTGCCATTGCATCTGACTCCCGGGGAACACGGTGAGGCCGGTGGAGGAGCGACCTGGCCAGGGTCACACAGCAGGGGAGGATCGGAGCTCGGGGCTTGCTGACTGCTGATCCAGAGCCCTCTGTCTCCTGTTTTGGCATCAGTTTCCCCATCTTGAGCCTCAGTTTCCCCATCTGTAAAATGGGGCTTTCAAGGACCCCCTCCTCACAGGGCTCTTATGGAGATTAAATGAGTCAATACATGTCACACGCTTATCGCAGGTGGCGAGTGTTGGATAAATAGTGGCCGTTGTCACTAGCTGATAACGCCTTATCTTGTTGATATGGGGTTGTTAAATAATGAGTAGTTTTTCTGATTAAAAGATAGAAGGGCCTCGGGGGAATCGGCGTGGCCCTGGGAGTAGGCACCCTGGCTGCCATGTCTCCTGGGCCCCTGGGCCCCGCCAGACCGGGAGCTGAGCCCTTTCCTTCCTGCCCGCAGCCGACGCTGTATACCTGGACTCGGAGCAGGAGCGAGAGGAGTACGTCCTCACCCAGCAGGGCTTCATCTACCAGGGCTCGGCCAAGTTCATCAAGGGCATACCCTGGAACTTCGGGCAGGTAGGGCCACGGCCCGCCCCTCCCAACCCTCTCAGGCCCACGGTGTGCCAGGTCCTGGGTCTGAGGCAGCAAAGCTACAAAGGCGAGAGCAGGTCTCAGAGTCACCTACCCGAGGCTGTCAGGGATTCAAGGGCTCTGAAATGGCCGGAGGATCAGAGAGGGCCCAGGCCAGACCTGAGGTCACACAGCAAAGGGTTGCCCCGCCCAGCGTGGGAGCAGCAGCCCCAGATTCAAGACAGGAGGGAATTAGGAGAGCCTTTGGGCGCTGTGGGGCTGGCAGGTGCTCTGGGAGGGAGACGGGGAGCGTGCAAGGCCGTGTGTGAGAGTAACCGGCAGCACGGGGAGAACGCTGACTGTGTGCTGGCCATGAGCTGAGAGGGGTTTTAAACCATCATCTGGATCAGTGGTTCCCAAACCTGAAGATTCATCAGCATCACGGAAAAGTGTGTGAAAACACGGATCGCCGGCTCCCAGCCCTAGTTGCTGATTCAGTAGGTCAGTAGGCTGTGGGCTGAGAGTTGGCATTTTTAACAAGTTCCCAGGTGATACTGATGCTGCTGAACCAACGTCCACACTTAGAGCCACTGGTCTGGCCGCATCGGCTAGCTACTGCGAATAACGAGCAAGCCCCCAATTTACAGGCTTCAGACAACAACCATCCTGTGTTTCTCAGAATCGATGGGTTGCCAGGGCGTGGCTGGTCTCAGCCGGATGGCTCCCCTCGGTCCTCTGAGGGTCCTCGTCCTCCAGTAGGCCAGCCTGGACTGGTTCTCCACACCAGCGCTCTGCTGCGTCCGCCATCCAGCCTCCCATGCGCATTCTTGAGATGCTGCTGACAAAACTCGTGAAGCAAGAACCATCACCCCCTGGCCCCTCAACGTCCTGGCGTGTTAGGGGGGCTGGCCTCCTGGGGTAGGGGTCACCTTGAGACTTCTCCCAGCAGCCCCTGCGTCCGGGTCGGTGTTCAGCTCTAGAGAGTCTGGCCCTGGGATCACAGGAAAGTCCTCCCCACGGGAGTTGGGGCTCTAACCTCGGTTTTCTCATCTGGATATTGGGGATAATAATTGCAAAAATACCTGCCTGGGAACCCGGTAGCCTGCTGTGGGAGGTAAATGGAATGATGGTGTGACTCTGGTGCATAAAATACATCAGAAAACGAATGGCTCTATTTCCCAGGGCTCTGTATTCTCCCCTGAGAAACAGACCAAGCCCAGTCCTCACTTTCGTTTCCTGAGTTCCTGATCTGTGTCCAGGCCGTGGGACACGGCCCTCGCAAAGCTTGCGGAAGTCATCACGATCCCGGACAATAAGACCAAAAGGAAGGAAGGGGTGACTGCCCAGGAGGGTCAGGGCAGGTCCTGAAATAGCAGCATTTCAGCTGGGCTTTGAAGGAGGTCACGACAGGCAAAGGGACCTGGTGGACGACAGCTCGGAGTGGGAAGCTCACGTTGTGCCGGAGAGGAATTCTGTCGCTGGGGGAGCACATTCTGTGGGAAGGAGCCCCAAGAGATGCAGTGGGAGGAGTCAGCATGTCTGAGTTGTACACAGCTCTGAATGTCAGGCTGATGGCAATAGGGAGCCACAGAAGGGTTCAAGCCGTGGAGGGAGGCCTGTGACGAGAGAGGGAGGCCTTGGGACAAAACCACGGAGATGAGGAGCAGGGGCAGACGGGAGAGCCTTTGAACATGACAGATGGGTGGTCCAATGGAAGGTGACAAGGAGGGGTCCTACTTTTGAAAAAGATAACAGTTGAGTTGCAGGGATGAGAGGATGTGAGCCAAACAGAGGGCCGCAAGAAGAACATTCCAGGTAAAGGAAATAGCAAGTGCAAAGGCCCTGAGGCAGTGAGCCTGGGGCAGAGTGAGTGTGGGTGAGATTGGTGAGAGACGAGGCCAAAGAGGGGTGGGGCACAGGTCAGGAAGGGCCTCACAGGCCACAGGGAAAAGTCGCGATGTTCCTCCGGGTGCAGTGGAAACAGGAGGGATGAGGTTAGATTTCTGTCTTTATAATCTACCTCGGTTCCAATCAGAGTGTGTTGGGGTGGGGCGGGAGGCAGGGATGCTCATCAGCTCTGGGAGGTGAGCCAGGCTTTAGCGGAAGTGGGACATTTGGCTGAGTAGAGAGGGGAAAGGGCCAGTGGCAGTGCCCGAGGTGACTGAGGGGAGGGAAGCCCCGGCAACACAGGGCTCCCTCCTCTGGTCTCTACTCCAAATTGCCAGGACCCCCCCAGCCAGGCCCTGGACACAGACACACTCCCTCTCCTTTCATTGTCCCACCCCAGCCCCTCCTGGATCAGGTGAAGCTGGCGCCACAGAGATGTGGCAGATCCAACCCCAGCCTCCTGGGGTATGAGGCAGAGCAGAGAGGTCCTGCAGCTGCTGGGCTTCAAGGTGGGCTTCCCGGAGGAGGTGACTTCTCATCTTCCTCATCCTCCCCTTGTTTCCTCTGACACAGTTTGAAGATGGGATCCTGGACATCTGCCTGATGCTCCTGGACATCAACCCCAAGTTCCTGAGGGACGCCAGCCGCGACTGCTCGCGCCGCAGCAGCCCCGTCTACGTGGGCCGGGTGGTGAGCGGCATGGTGAGTGAGAGGCAGGGCTCATCTCGGGGTCGGGGCTATGATGGGCCCCAGTTGGCTCCTCTCTTCCTGTGATGATGGAGGCCAGGCCTGTGCTGGGCACAGCAGGGGGGACCCAGAAGGTGGGTAAGTCTCAGCCAAGAGAGCTTGTGTTTGGAAAAACAAGATTTACACACTTAAGGGTAATGTCATGTGGTTCCTCAAAGCAATTCATTTATTCATTCCTTCACTCATTCAGCAAATAGTTATCAAGTGCTGCCTACATCCTAGACACTGGGGAAAAAGCCAGGGATCAGACACAGATGGTCTCCAGCTTCACAGAGCTGACATTCTAGCGGGTGGGTGGGGAGAGACAGGCGTTAACTGAAATACCACGTGGACAAGCACTCAGTCATAAATTACGATGCACGTGCTGGACGGACCCAGCTGTGTGAGTGTCGACCACAGGGCCCATCCCTACATGAGGATCCTGAGCTGACATAGTCACTAGGAGGAGAAGAGAGTTCCAGGCGGAGGGTAGAGCTTGTGCAAAGGCCCTGAGCGGGGACTGACTTTGGCAGGTGTGAGGAGCGGAAAAGAGGCTGGAGTGGAGGGAGGAAGGGGGAGCTGCGTGCAAGCCAGGCTGCAGAGGTGGCAGATTTTTTCTCCAAGTAAGGGGGGTTTGAGGGGAATGACAATCTGAGCAGGGGCCAGAGCCAGTCTCTGTAAAACTCCGTGTCACTCCCCTGTCACCTGTGGACAAATTCGCATCTCCAGCATCACCTTCATGACCTTGACCCCACTCCACCTCCACCCTTCCCCTTCTCCGTCCTGCACCCTGGGCTCCAGCCCAACCATCTCCGACACACCTGTCTGTCACAGCTTGGGACCTGTGCACCTGCTGTTCCCTCATCCTGAACTCCCTTCCCTGCCTCTCTCCGTGTGCTGAACTCGCGCTCACCCTGGTGCAGCCACCACCTGCTCCCCGGGCTCAGTCCCCCTGATGCCCTGCTGGTTTCAGGTCAATTGCAACGATGACCAGGGCGTGCTGCTGGGACGCTGGGACAACAACTACGGGGACGGCATCAGCCCCATGTTCTGGATCGGCAGTGTGGACATCCTGCGGCGCTGGAAGAGCTGCGGCTGCCAGCGTGTCAAGTATGGCCAGTGCTGGGTCTTCGCAGCTGTGGCCTGCACAGGTGAGCTGCATGCTGGCCTGTGGGGAGGGCCTGGAGCCCGTCCTCAGCCTCCGGGAGCCCTGGGAGGGGGCAGAGAGAGCACTAGGGTGGGAATCAGGAGACGCCAGTTCTGGTCCGCCCTCTGCTTCTACTGCCACCAGTACACTGTGTGGTGTGGAGTCGGTGGCTGCCCCTCTCTGGTCCTTTTTCCAGCTACCCCTCAGGTGGTTGTTAGGATTAAGGGGTGTCATTTGGGAGGTGGCATGAGCTCAGAGTCGAGAAGATGGGCTTTGGAGCCAAGCACAAGTGAGTTAAAAGTCCCCAGTTACACTCATTTGCTGTGTGACTTTGACAAATGACTTCTTCCTCAACCTCAGTTTCCTCACCTGTAAAAGGGGGGCAGCAGGACCTGCCTCCCAGCGTGGGTGGACATAAGGCTGCTCAGCACAGAACTTGGCCCAGAGAAGCTCTCAGTAAATGTGAGCTATTAATAACTTGATAATAAGAGTAATAGCAATATCAAGAAAGAGCACTTTCTAAAATGCAGAAGAGGAAAGATGAAGCAATTTAGAACCAAAAAGGTAAAATAAATCTTTTTAAAAATCTTGAAAATTTGAGCCCAGAAAATGTTGAAGATTGTTCCCAGGTTGATGACGGTGCTTACGAGAATGGCACCTGATGCCAGTTAAGAATGCAGACTCTGGAGTCAAGGGTTGAATTCAAATCCCAGCTCTGCTTCTTACCAGCTGTGCGTCCTTGGGTAAATCACTTAACTCCTCTGAGCCTCAGTTCCATTATATGTAATTTACATATAATTTCCGTTATATGTAAAATGGGCATAATAGTAGTGACTTTGCCCTGGGATGGTAGTGAGGATTAAACGAGTTAATGTGTGTGAAGTGCTTAAAATGATTTCAGGTGCATAACAGCAAATATTTATGCAGTGCTGCTGCTTATTATTGTTGCTATTATTACCATTTCTATTATT
Source organism: Equus quagga (assembly GCF_021613505.1). NCBI lineage: Eukaryota > Metazoa > Chordata > Mammalia > Perissodactyla > Equidae > Equus > Equus quagga. Next base: position 90,377,538 of record NC_060278.1, on the reverse strand, counting down.
ATTATTATTATGGGGATCAGGAAACCTAAGAGGCTGATCTCAGGTTCCCAGCTTCGCTGACTCTGAGACCAGTGTTCAGGCCCAGAGAAGGGCCCCCAGGATCCCCACACTGTCCTCCACACTAGCAGGCTGGGTGGGGGCAGCCTGGCTGGAGCCCCAGCTAGGCTGACTCTGCTCCCCCTCCCCCGCTGCCTCTCCACCCATGACCGCCTGCCCCCTGTGACCCCGGAGTTCCCCCTCCTGTGGAAATTCCGCCATCCCAGACCCTTCCCTCGGAGGGGCCTGGAACACGCCTTCTCAGAGGACCCCGGGGGTTTCCTGGAGAAGCCCCGCCCTCCGAGGCCTGGTCCCCGAGCCCACCGGCGGTGCCTTTCTCACCCCAGGCTGTGACCGCCTGATGGCCTGATGGTTTACTTGCAGATCTTGCCCTCGCTGTCCTCTCCCCAAGGCCAGGGCTGAGCCGGGGGCCCTGCAGCCTCCTCCCGGAACTGGGTAATGCAGCCGGGGAAAAACTTACTCAGACGAGGCGCCGTCTGAGCCCCTTGGCCCCCCCAGGAGCCATATGGTGGACCAGCCCACGGGCTCTGGAGCCGCACCGCCTGGTTTGAATGCCAGCTCTGCCTCCAACCCCTGGGTGGTCTTGAGCAAAAGAATTGATGTCTCTAAGCCTCAGTTTCCCCACCCGTAAAATGGAGACAATGGTGACTGACCTAATGCATAGGGAACTCTTAGGACCCAGGAGATGCCACATAGAACAGTCTCTGGTTCTAGTTGCATTTATGTTTGGGGGTTTCCGAAGGAAGCTGGGATTCCTCAGCAGGACCCTAGAGCCTGTTCTCAGTGTCCGAGAGCCGACCAACACTGACTGGACAGGCGTTTGCAGTGACAGGCACCATGACACTCTCTGCTGTTCCACCCGGGCAGCGGACAGACAGGGCTTCCCATGCCCACCTCCTCTGAGTCATCACTACATCCCGACAAGCTGCTATTCTTAGCTCCTCTTAGAGGAGGAAGCGGAGGCTCAGAGAGGGGAGTGGCTTGCCCAAGGTCACACAGCTGGCAAGCAATACAGCTGGGCTTGGAACCAGGTGTGCCCAGTTCTGGGGCAGCCTCCGGGGGTGGTGACGGGGCCTCCCGGACACCATCCCTGGGGCGCCTTGTTCCTTGGGCAGAGGGGACAGGCCTCGTGGCGGGGTCTGGGGATGGCACCAGCCTTTGCCGAGGGCAGCAGCCAGTCTGACCCCTGCCCAGGCTCAGGGCACGGGAACCAGGCGAGAGGCGGAGGGTCATTGCCGCTCCCCACGCTGTGCCTGCTCGCCTCCCAGCCAGACTCCAGGGCCCTCTGGGAAGCTCTTGTCCTGCGATGGCGGTGCCCTGCGGATGGCGGGCACAGGGCAAAGGTCACACCCCTGCCCCTCCCCTACCCCAGAGACTCCATGGAAACTAAGAATGAAACGGAGTCCCACCAGTTCCATTTAGTAGGCTTTTTGTTTCGTTTCTCTTTTTAGATCCTTACTTTCTTTATCGCACTCTGCGAATATGTCAGTGTTACAATATACCTAAAAAGCACTTTGAAAAGTGAGGGGGTGAGAGTGCCTGTAAATGCCTCCGTCCAGAGCACCCAGCACCACCGGCCACTGGGGGGATTTAGTCCGGACGGTCCTCCCCCTCCGCGGGCTGCAGCTGCCGCAGCCGCCACTCAACGTCCTGCCTCTTTGGTGCAGGGCCCTCTGTCAGACACCGCAGCCCCTCTGAAAACCGCGCTTTGGCATGAATGCAGGGCCCTCTTCGTCACGATGGTGTCCCAACACATCTGAGGCCCTTGCCCCCGTCCCATGACTCTGTTTTACAGAGGAGGAAACAAGGCCCAGAGAGGTGAAGGGCCTGGCCCCAGGTCACACAGCCCCAAGCAACTGGGCCTTGAATGGAGGCCTCCTGATCTCTGCTCCCTCTTCCGCCTGCTCCTCGCTCTGAATCTCTAGCGTTCCTTCACTCCTTCTCTTCCTCCCTTCCTCCTCCTTCTCTCTCTACGTCACCTGCTCCTTCACGCCCCTTGACGAAATAGTCTGTGCTCGGCCGGTGCCAGGCTCTGGGGATAGAAAATAAGACACAGGTCCCTTACCACCCTCAGAGGACTAATGAAAGAGTCCCTCACATGCCCATACATTGAGAATGGTGAGGAATCCCCAGTCTTGCTGTGAATGTAAATGATGGGTGATCTAAACCTGGTGGGCCTTTGTGGAGGAGGGAACAGCATATGCCAATGCCCTGTGGCTGGTAGCGTGTGGAGTGCTGGAGGGACTGTGAGGAGGCCAGTGTGGCTGGAGCAGATGCAGGAGGTGGTCAGGGGCCAGATTCTGCAAGGCCAAGTGCCACAGCCAGGGTCTGGCCTTGACCTCAAGGGCCATGGGGAGGCATTGAAGGTTTAACAGAGCAGTGTTAACGTCAGATTTGTATTTTAGAGTCTTCTTTTGTTAGCTGTGATGTGAGGGGGACAGAGTGGACGTGGGGTGACCAGCAAGGTCCCTTACTGTCCGGGTAAGGGAATGGCGCACACCCTCACCACCTGGACAATGGGTACAGTGCTCCCTGGGCGACAGATGGGCATGCCGAGGCCCAGAGCGGGGCGGGTGTCTCCAGGGCCTCAGCCCATCCTCTGAGCCCTCTCCATCACGTCCCCCGCCCCCCCCCCAGTGCTGCGCTGCCTCGGCATCCCCACCCGCGTCGTGACCAACTATAACTCTGCCCACGACCAGAACAGCAACCTGCTCATCGAGTACTTCCGCAACGAGTTTGGGGAGATCCAGAAGGACAAGAGCGAGATGATCTGGTGAGATGGGGCCCAGGGTCGGGGACAGGCCCGTGGGGAGGGTCCCCTGAAGAGGATTTCTCAGAGGAGGTCACATTTGAATTGGGTGTAAAAGTGAACAGTATCTGGACAGGAGGAAACGGGGGGACGGCCCCGCAGGTAGGGGAACAGCAGGAGCGGAGGCTCAGAGGAGGAGAGTCGATGCGCAGGGTGCGGACGGGCCTCAGGGAGAATGGGTCACCGGGATCTGGATGCCAGGCGAGGGGTCTGGGCTTGATCCCAATGGCAACGAGTTGTCACTAAAGGCATCCTACTGGGAGAGGGACATGCTGACAACCCCGGAGCAGGAGGTCTCAGAGGAGAGACTGGGAGCGGGGGCCGGGGTGTGGTCCAGGCAGGTGGCGATAAAGCCTGAACCAGGGCAGAGCGTGTGGCCCCGAAAGGAAGGGACAGCCGAGAAATTAGGTCACCTCAGTGGACTCACGGGGCCGCTGAAGGGGAGGGGGTGGGGAGAGGCATTGGGAAGGTCTCCTGGGTGGGAGTGACACCTGGCTGGGGCCCACAGGAAGAAGAGCAAAGAGGAGTCCAGGGACACACAGCGCTCAGTTTAGGACAAGGGGAGGGCGGACTGCCCGTGAGGGGGACAGGGGAAGTCTGCGTCCTGGCCGACGTGTGGCTTTGTGTCCCACAGGAACTTCCACTGCTGGGTGGAGTCCTGGATGACCAGGCCGGACCTGCAGCCAGGGTACGAGGGGTGGCAGGCCCTCGACCCCACGCCCCAGGAGAAGAGCGAAGGTGGGTCGGCGTGGCCCCATTGCCAAGATGGGGAAGCGGAGGCTCGAGAGGGCTCTCCCAGAGCCCCCCGGCTGGAGAGTGGCAGGGCTGGCTGCCTCCAGAGGCCATTCACTAATTCCACTGAAATATAGTCATCAAAACTTTTTTTTTTTTTTAAAGATTTTATTTTTTCCTTTTTCTCCCCAAAGCCCCCCGGTACATAGTTGTATATTATTCGTTGTGTGTCCATCTAGTTGTGGCATGTGGGACGCTGCCTCAGCGTGGTTTGACGAGCAGTGTCATGTCCACGCCCAGGATTCGAACCAACGAAACACTGGGCCGCCTGCAGCGGAGCGCACGAACTTAACCGCTCAGCCACGGGGCCAGCCCCTAGTCATCAAAACTTTTAAAAATAAACTTGTGCTATGATAACATATGCTTTATGTGACAAGACCTAGTGGCAGAGTTAGTAAGTTCCATCACTTAGCGGGAGAGACGAGCATAAAAGCTGTTTCCGGTTATCTTTGACAACTGTAAAGGGATGTGGAAATCTCTGTGGTTGTCATGAGTGACAGGTCATAAGTGCACCTCACTGCGGTTTGTTGTCTGCTTTCACAACCAAAGGCAGCGCTGCCAGAGTATAGCGAAAATAGAGAGGTGACGTTCTCCCATCCAAGTTCCCGGACCCCTGACTGTATCTGCTGCACCGTCGGGGTCCTGAACCCCGGGGTTAAGAACTCTGGCCGCACGTGGCCCTTTATCCTCGTCTGTCACTTCTCCATGCATCATTGGCATTTCCCTATCTGATAATGTTCCGCGATTTGAGTTTGAATTTAACATTGCTGTGTTCCTTCAAATGGACGCGCTCTAAGACAGCTGCCCAGCCTCTAGTCCTCAACACGCGAATTTGTGACCAGTTTGAGGCAGCCGTAAACCACGCCGAGATAAATACCCGACACTCACGTTCATTCAGTCGACACACGCTCCCTGAGTATGTGTCAGGCACTGACGTACTCAGTATGGGTGGGAAACAAGACAGACGCTGCCTTCTACAGTACTGCCTGCTGCCCGGCTCCTTCATTCCTTAGGGTGCCTTGGGTACATTTTAATTTTATTTATCAAACACACAGCATTTAGCATATGGGCATCCTCACTGGGTAGGCACAAATATCCCCACGTGAAACTGAAGCTTAGAGAGGTTAAGTGACTTACCCAAAGCCACACAGCGAATAAGAGGCTGAACTGAGATTTGAACTTGGCTGGGCTTAGATCTCCCTTCTTGATTTGTACCCTCTGCTGCCTGCCCAGAAATGGAGTCCCTGAGTCAAAGCACTGTGTGGTCCCGAGACTTTTTGCTACATGGGGTTAAATTGTGCGAGGGTTTGGGGGGGGTGCCGCCTCCCCTCAGCCCAGACCCATCTCTCCTTCCTCCTTCCCCCGACCAGGGACATACTGCTGCGGCCCAGTTCCGGTCCGTGCCATCAAGGAGGGCGACCTGAGCACCAAGTACGACGCCCCTTTTGTCTTCGCTGAGGTCAATGCCGACGTGGTGGACTGGATCCGGCAGGAGGATGGGTCCCTGCACAAGTCCGTCAACCGCTCGCTGGTGGTGGGGCTGAAGATCAGCACGAAGAGCGTGGGCCGCGACGAGCGGGAAGACATCACCCACAACTACAAATACCCCGAGGGTAGGCGCCCGGCTCCGCGGAGCCTTAACCCCGCCTCGCAGAAAAGCAGCCCGTTGTACCAGCCCAGCGGGCCTGTGTGTGGGGGGTGTGTGTGTGTGTTTTATTTGGCAGCCTGCATACAGCAATGATCTGCAGAGTACTTTCCATTTTAAGAAATTCCTTAGAAACGAGCACAAACTCAGCAAACATTGAGAGGCCGTGGTAGAGGACTATTCATTTAGGAAAAAAATTCTAAAGTCTACAAAAGGATTCCATTTGGTTTTTAAGCCTCACTTTTTTGGTTGGTCTGACTCTTAATAAAACTGAAGGGGGGGCTGGCCCGGTGGCACAGCAGTGAAGTTCGCCTGTTCCACTTCGGTGGCCGGGGGTTCGCGGGTTCGGATCCCAGGTGCGGACATGGCACCGCCTGGCAAAAGCCATGCTGTGGCATGCGTCCCACATATAAAGTGGAGGAAGATGGGCACGGATGTTAGCTCAGGGCCAGTCTTCCTCAGCAAAAACAGGAGGATTGGCAGCAGATGTTAGCTCAGGGCTAATCTTCCTCAAAAAAAAAAAAAAACTGAAGGGGATGACAGTCATATAGGAGAGGCATGCGTCTTAACAGAAAAATGAATGCTGTCCGTGTTGTTTATTAACAGCATTTATCAGTAGTGGGACCTACAACTGTAGATGGGCAATTCCACTCCTGTTTTATTGCAACGTATTTGTGCTAGAGAGGAAGGAAAGTCCAGAGGGGCCCCAGAGGAGAGGTTCCTGGAGCTCTGTACGGTTTATTTTTGCAATATTTCACATACCGCTGGAGAAGGGAGCATGAGGGTGGATGGGGAACGGTTAAATTAAAGAGAAATGGGCCAAGAGAAACTTAATAAGATGGGACCGATCAGACACAAAGACGAAGCTTCTTTCTGTTGCTAACATTAAATCGGTAGGGGGAAAAAAGGACGAGGTTTATTTTAAAAGTTGGGCTGAGCACCTCCGACAGCCAATTCAATACGACAGATAATTTCTAAGCACTTACTGTGTGCCAAGCACCTCGGGGCTCCCAGAGGTGGCTGAGAACCCATAGCCCGTGCCCTCCTCTGACCCCCACTGACTCTCCAGGGCTGTCTGGGGGTTGGGTTAAGTCCCTGCTGTGGCTGGAAGGGATAAAACAGAAGGCAAAGGTGCTTTCCCTGGCCTCTGAAAGGTTGAGAGCCCACGGTTGCATAGAAGAAATGAGAGCTCGGAGGGTCGGGGAGAGAGGGAAAGGATTTGGGGTAGGAGTAACCCCTGTGCACATGCTTGGAGGTGAGAAAGTTTGCCTTGCAGTAGTGCCTACTGTGTGCCAAGCATACAGACAAGTACGATACAGTCCTTGTCCCTGAAAGGCTCAAGAGCATAGGCACATGAACAGAAAACGACCTGGTGGGCTAAAAACCCATGGTGGGCAATAGGCAGCTTTGAAACTCCAGAAGACATCATGACTCATTCATCCCGGGAAGGAGTAGTCAGAGAAGGCTTCCCGGAGGAGGGGTCATTTGGGGCTGGGTCTTGAGGGATGTATAGGGGTTCACTTGTGGAAAGTAAGTAAGATACTTTTTCCTCCCGGCACAGAAATGTACACATGAGAAGGGGCTCCTTCAGGGCCGCTCAGAGTCCCCGGGGCTCTGAGAGGCCGGCTTGCCCTCCCCAGCGTGCTGTGCACTGATTGCTGTTCCGGTGGCCAGGAAGCTCTCTTCCCCATCCCCACAGGGTCCCCGGAGGAGAGGGAAGCCTTCACGAGGGCCAACCATCTGAACAAGCTGGCTGACAAAGAGGAGACCGGCATCGCCATGCGCATCCGCGTGAGCCAGAGCATGAGCATGGGCAATGACTTCGACGTCTTTGCCTACATCACCAACAACACGGCCGAAGACCACGCCTGCCGCCTCCTGCTCTGCGCCCGCACCGTCAGCTACAACGGGGTCCTGGGGCCCGAGTGTGGCGCCAAGGACCTCCTCAACCTTTCCCTGGAGCCCTTCTCTGGTAAGGCCCCGCGCTCCCAGAGCGGTTATTGACCACCGGCTGACGAGGTGTGTGCAGGGTAGCGCCCTGAGCACCTGGTGTGTGCAGTTTACCTCTCAAACACTTACGTGGACTTACTCTGGGTCAGGCCCTGCCCTAAGCACTGTATAGATAGCAACCCACTGAATTCTTATAACAAAAGTAGGAGATGGATTCTTTCACGGCCCCCATTTTCCAGATGAGAAGACTGAGCACAGAGAGGTTAAGTAACTTTCCCAAGGCCACACAGTTAGGAAGCGACAGGACTGAGCCCTGAACCTGTACTTCGCAACTATTTTGCTCCATCTCGTCTTCACCTGACCCCCGACTGCTTTCCAGACTCTCTACTGCCCTCTCCCAGCTAAGTCCTTTCCTCCGTCTCCAGCCACTCTCACACCGCAGAAGCCTCTGCCGCGGCCCCTGCGAGAACCTCTCCCCCTCCTCCAGGGGTCCTCAGCCTCAGAGAGAAGAGGTTCTAGACCGGCGCCGCCCACAGAACTTTCTGCGATGACGGGCATGGTCTGTAGGTGCGCTGTCCAGTGCAGTGGCCGCTAGCACTGAAACGTGGCCGGTGCAACGGCAGAGCTGAAGTCCAACAACCGCGTGTGGCGGAAGCTGCCGTGCTGGACAGCGTAGCTCCAAGAGTGGTGGAGGACGTCCAGCCCTCTGTGGGGAGAGGCGTGGGCCTCCCAGCCCCGATCTTCTCCTCTCCACAGCTCCAGCGCCTGGCAGGGCCTCCCTGGGAGGCACATCCCCTTCCCTTCGCTCCTTGGCTCTGAGTCTCCCGTTTTGGGGTAAAATAATGTCCATGGGTGACCGAGCCCTCAGCCCTGGACAGGGCCTCTGTTGTTTTGTCTCTTTGGTCCCTTTCACTGCCCAGCTTTGTTACTACACCTCGTTATCTTCCTAAAAATAAGCTTCAGGCTCTGAGAGGGGTCACGGCCACTGAGGTCACTTTGTGAGGCAGCACAGAGGCGGGTCTCCCGCCCTCAGCAGCCAATCTGTTTCTGCGTTTGGAGCCGGCAGACATGAGGAAGGCAGAGGGGTCTTGGAGCCGGGGGAAGACGGGGAGCGGTGGAGGGACACCCTGGCCGTCCCCCGCCCGAGGGGTGGCGTGGTCCAGCAGAGCGTCGATCGTCCCTGGGGCCTCAGAGAGGAGGGTTCCGCTCACTGTGCCACCTGGGCAGACGGCCACCTCCCTGAACTTTGGGGTCCCAGTCAGGCACGTGGGAGTCAGACCAACAGTGTAGGACGGTCCTAGGCATTCAGTCCCCAGCAGCCTGTGTACTGAGGCCCGGAGCTGGTGAGGAGCCCACGGTGGGAGGGCTCCGTTTGACCTCTCTGTCCCCCTCCTCTTGCCTGTCAAACCATTTTCCTCTCCTTTATTTCCTCTGCCTCCCCTTTTGACCCCCATGGCCTGGCGTGTGGGGCACAGCCTTCTAGGTCCTAAGAAAGCCTGTCTGTATTTTGGGCCGTGAGTCTGCAGTGTAGACAGTGCCACCTCCTGGCTTTTCTACCTCGGGCCCACCCTGGGCCGTCCTGGAGCCGCATGCCCAGAGCTGACCCTCTGTCAGGCCCTCTAAGCAGGGGCCCAGCCCTCGGGGGCCGAACCGTGTGGCACCAGGGCTGGGGGCCCACACTCACGCTGTTGAAAAGTGAGTTCTGAGGCCAGTGGGCCTGGCCTTGAATCCGGCCTCCACCACCAGTCCCCAGTCACTCTCATGCATGAAGTAGGGCCTTGGCACGCCCCTAGAGGGGCCACTGAGAGGACTGAAGGAGAAGGTTTGTGCTCAGGGAAGATCTGGAAAGCCTGACACGGTGCCTGGACCTGATGTGGTCCTTCACTCCTCACCCAGCAGAAGTGCAGACAGGTGTGGGGCAGCCGAGAAGGCCCCGGCCCGCCCTGAGCGACCCCTGTGCCAGACGATGGTCTCAGCACTGGGCTGGGAGGTACCTGGGTCCCTGCCAACCTTGGTGGCAGGCGAAGGACCCAGCTCTCGCTTCTGCGTCCAGGCTCCGAGTGTCGGGGCAGGGTCCGTCCCTACAGGGGCATGGGGTTGTCAGGACGCCCAGGTTGTAGTGGCTGCAGCTGTGCCGCTGGGCTGCGGGCTCCTGAGCATCTCCCGTCTCCATCCTAGACCTCGGAGTCTCTATCCATGCAAAGGCTGGCTCACCTTCGAAGGGCCCTCCCAGCCCCCTTGTGCGAATGCACACGTTGTCCGTTCCTTCTTGCGCTCAGAACCGCTTCAAAGGGAGGGAGTGTCTTTCCTGGAATGTGTGGCATGAGGTGAACTCCAGCCTGGCCAGCGATGCCAGAATGACTTCCTCCTGGGCCTCCTGGACACCGGCAGGCTCCTCCGGGCATTGTTGTGCTGAGCTTCAGCGCGTCGCTGTTTCTCATCATCCTGGGGATATGTTCACAGTAGAGAGCTCCTTCCTGCCACAGAGCCCCACGAGAGGCCAGCCTTCGGGAGAGGGCAGAGGAGGGCAGACGTCCTGTGGCCGCCCTCAGGCTGCAGGGCGGGGCCCATCCGGGATGCCCTCCTGGGGCCTACAACGCCAAGCTCAACCCGAGATAGATTGTCCCACCCCGGAGGCCCCCAGTTTGCCTAGGATGCTTGCTATTCTTTGATGATAAGACCTGGGGGATTTCCATGTGCTATTGGACGGGAAGCCAGGCCTTGGACAGCAGAACAGAATCCAGTGCCCCCAGCCCTGCCTCCTTGCTCCGCTGCCTCTCTCCCTTCCCCTTCCTGCCCCCGCCCTTTCTCGCTCTCTCCTCCATCCCTCCAGGTGGGTCACTGGGAATGCAGCCAATGTGGTGAGCACGCCCAAGGCACCTTCCAGAATGGGGCAAATCATCTAAGCCCTGAGACCCATCCCACGCGCTTCCTCCTCTCAGTCAGCGTCTGGCCCCTGACCAAGGTCGTGATCCCTGGCCTGTGGACAGCAGTCCTCAAAGGTCCAGCCCCACCCTGGCCTCAGCCTCCTGGAAAAGTCAACAGCTGGGGCCTCGTGCTCCAAGCTCCTGGAGGATGGTGTTTTCCTTCTTTCCTGTGGAGCTGGTCCGAGTTTCCAGTCTGTTCCACCAGGTCCTGCCCCAGGAATTGTCACTCCTTCTTGTCCCTTTTGGAAGAAGGTTTGGTTTTCTTCCTCCCGTGTCATCTGGCCAGAGGTTAGGGCAGATCCAGCCTTGGAGTGAGTGGCTAGAGGGTTGGGCGCGCCTGAGTGCCACATTTTCCAGAGAGTGGACGTGAGCAACGTGTGCATGGCCAGGCATGGACCTTGACTCACTCAGTGAGAAAATTACTGTCCCTCGGGTCTCCAGCGTCCTCCAGATGACCTCAGGGGGCATGTCTCAGCAGGTGCAATCTGCTCAGCCTCCCTAACCTCTGCTCATCTCTCTCTTTACCCGTAAGGTCAGGTCGCAAACCCAGAGCCTTCAGCAGACAAGAATACCTAGCCGGAGTTGCACATGCGTGACTCAGTTTGCTTGTGTTTATTTTTACCAGTTACCTCCTATTTGTGGTAAATGAGACTGGTTTGCTGCAAATAATGACAAAACGTTTCCCTAGGCAAAAAAGGTTTAAAAGCCCAAAGTGAGTGGACTGAAAGGAAAATAATGAGGATATACTCCGACGTATGAAAAATCATGTGCATGGGTGGAGATAGGAAACCCTGCTCTAGTGGGAGGAGGGGACAGGACAGAAAAAGAAGCAAGAGCATCTCCGGTGATGGCACTGGGACGTGGTCCTGGGAGGACGAGGGGAGGTTGGCTGGGCTCCAGGGAGCCCTGAGACCGTCCTCCTGGCACTCCTCTCTGACGGGGCAGGCCGGAGGAGCAGAACGGTTTGCACAAGGCTCTCCGTGACCGACTGGACAAGCAGGGCCTGACACGGGCCTGTGGATTCTCAGGCCCATGGTCTCTTCACTGCTTCTTCTGGCCTTTAACAGACAGACCCTGGTGGCTTCAGACCTCAGTGTTCTTGCCAGAAAAATGGAGCTAAAACCACACTTCGTTCCTCTGCAGTGGGTGGGGCGGCCCTGCCAGCTTCTTTCTCACCACCTCATCTCGATGTGGCTTTTGCCCCGAAATGACCTCTGGTCTTATCTCTGCCCAGCAGGTGCTGGATGTCTGGGGGAACAGAGGAGAAACAGAGAGGGGAGGTCATCTTCCCAGGCTCACACAGCCAGTCAGTGGCCAAAGCCAGGCCAGGTCTCCAGATCTGAGCACTTACTGGCAGACGTGTTTCTTCATCTGTAAAATGGGTACCATCCCTCGTGGGGGAAAATGAGCTCACGTCCAGTGAGTGCAGGTTACCTGGGTTGTCAGTTCAAATGCCTGCGGCACGTCACAGGCGTGACCTGGGGCAATGTTGTTTCACCGGCTCCAGCCTCAGTTTCCTCATCTGTAAATTGGGCTGTAATAAAAGTACAACCCTTCCAGGTTGTTGTGAAGGTGAAGTAGGAAGCCTGGTGCTGGCACAGCAGCGGACGTCAGCTCCATCCCCCAACAATGTGGCAGCAGCTGACATGCCCATGCCCGGGGCACTGAGTGTGTGCCAGGCACCGCGCCGCACGCCCTGACCCCCACTCCTCCCGTAGCCGTATGGGTGCCCTTACTATACAGACCCTAGAATTGAGGTCCTGAGAGGTGGCGTGGCTTGCCCAGCATCTCCAGTTGGCAAAGGGCTGAGGCAGGATTAGACCCCGGGCCTGTCGGAGCTCCAGCGCTTCCCCTACCAGGTATCTGCCCTCTGCTCCCCGGCTCCTTCCCGGGAACCCTGGAGCCGGGGCAGGTGACCTAAAGGCCTGGATCTGCCCAGCCTTTCACCAGCTGTGTGCCCTTGAGCGCATTCGTTTCCCTCTCTGTGCTTCGGGCGTTGCAGGAGGAGGGGCGGGGCGATGACTCAGCTCTCCTGGTGCCCCTCTTCCCTCCCGCAGAGAAGAGCATCCCTCTTCGAATCCTCTATGAGAAATACTGCGACTGCCTGACCGAATCGAACCTCATCAAGGTGCGCGGCCTCCTCATCGAGCCGGCTGCCAACAACTACCTTCTGGCCGAGAGGGACATCTATTTGGAGAACCCAGAAATCAAGATCCGGGTAAGGGGCAGGCGGAGCAGGGCGGGGGCAGGGGCGGGGGCCCCGGGACAGGCCCCCACGCATGCGCACACCTGCCTCCCTGCCACCTCAACGTCTGCTGCCTCAGGGATCCTCAAATCAAAGAAAAGCACCGAGAAGCCAATAGAATTTGGGACTCGGGGCCTCTGGGAACAAATCTCAGCATCGGAGGAGGGAGGGTCATGGAACTGAGGGATATTGGAATCAAAGCTAAACTCCTAAGGCTGGATCCCCAGGCCTTGGTGGCCCTGGTGGGGCAGCAGGGGCGGAAGAATGAAGGGCACAGAGTCTGGAGTCTGACTCCTGGGTTTGTGCCTGGATGGCCTTGAGCATGTTTCTTGGCCCCTGTGCCTCAGTTTATTGAACTGCGAGATGGGTTAACGCTAGCGCCTGGGGAGGTGCAAGGATTGAGTGGGCACCCACGGGAAGTGCATTATAAGGGCTCAGTAAAGGCGGACTGTTCTTGTCACCGTCACCCTCATCTTCATCCCCATTCACCTGGAGGGGCCACAACCCCCAAACTCCAAAGGCAGCAGCCACCAGCAAATGGGAAAGAGCAGGGCGGGAGGGGCCTTGGGCGCCAGACTCCACTGGGAGCTTGCACACTAGTTCAGTCAATCCTCAGGAGCACCCTGTGATCAGGAGTGTCTCTCCCATGAAGAAACCAAGGCCCAGAGAGGGGAGTAACTTCCCCAGGGCCACACAGTGAGGAAGGGGCCGAGATTGGTCTGCCCCAAAGCCTGTGATCGTTCCACTCCAGACCCTAGAACAAGGGAGGCACTTACACACGCCCCGGGGCACGTGGCACCTCAGCGCAGCTCCACGAAGGAGACCTAAGCAGCTATCATCATCCTCTTTTCCAGATGGGGAAACTGAGGCACAGGGATGAGGAGTGATAGTGGCAGAGGTGGGCAAACAGTGGGCTCAACTGCAGCCAATACAGAGGTGGCCCAGCGGGACCCTGCCTGCTCTCGAGGGGCACTGGGCCCTGTCCCTCAGTGCCACCCTGACATCTGCCCCATGCCCTCTCCCAGATCCTGGGGGAGCCCAAGCAGAACCGCAAGCTGGTGGCTGAGGTGTCCCTGCGGAACCCGCTGGCTGTGCCCCTGTCGGGCTGCACCTTCACCGTGGAGGGGGCGGGCCTGACCGAGGAGCAGAAGACCATGGAGATGTAAGTTCTGGTCCCTCCAGCTTGGGGGCCCGGGAGTGGGGGCAGGTGCTCACGGGGCAGGGGGCAGCCCTCAGGCACCGAACCCTGGCGCAGAACCCCTCCTCTCCACTCCCACATGCCTGCCTCGTACACCCCGCGTCCACTTGCACACACCCGCCTCATATACCCCTGTGTCCACTCCCACGCACCCTTGGGGCAGAGTTCCCACCCTTGAATCCTCTCCACATGCACACCTGGTTAGCTGCATTCCATGCACGCGTCCTCACAAACCTCAACAGTTACACGTTGGGCCACTGAGCATCCATCTCTGGACACGCAGGTGCTCACGTAAACACGGGTGTCAGCATCCTGAATGTCCCCACGCGTGCGTGGGGGGCGTATCCTCACAGATACATGCTTACATACATACATACATACATACGAGCATTCACACTTCTTATTTACATTTTTATTGTAATGTGACACATACAGTAGAGAATATAAATCATGCATGTACAGCTCAATGCATTTTCATGCATGTAGCCACCTGAGCGTACCCACACCATCCACTTCCATGCACGCACACACACACATACTGGCCTCTCTATACGTAGGAGGGCAGATGGCCCAGGCCCTCAGAGAGCGGGGAGCGGGGCCCGTGTTGTTCTTGTCGGCATTGGGCGTACATCCGGGGAGACTCTGTGCTGAGTTCTCTGTAGTCACACCTCGTCCTCCGGGCTTGGCTCCATCATGGGTGAGCAGGCCTGGGCCCCTCTCCTCACCCCGCTCCTCTCTCTCTCCTCAGCCCGGACCCAGTGGAGGCCGGGCAGGAAGTGAAGGTGAGGGTGGACCTGCTGCCGCTGCACGTGGGCCGCCACAAGCTGGTGGTGAACTTCGAGAGCGACAAGCTGAAGGCTGTGAAGGGTTTCAGGAACGTCATCATCGGCCCCTCTTAAGGGGTCCTCAGCCCCACGTCAGCCGACCGAGAGCCCCCGACTTGACCCCAACTTTTATCCTAAGCTAATGAGCAAAATTTGCCCCTTCCTGGGCCCCAGAGTAGGAGTGGGCTGCCTGTGTGGGGGCTCTCTGGGATGGCATGTACTTCTGACCCGTCTTGTCCCCCTGAACCTGGTTCCGCACCCCCTTTCCTGCGAGCAACGTTCTGTGCCTCCACAGTGGGGGTCCTGACCTTGGCTGACTGGGCCTGTGGGGGGAGGAGGGATCCACACCTCCCTTTCCAGCCCAGTTGCCACTTGGAAAGCCACTGACCACCCACCATATCTGATCTGCTCCAGAGCCCCTTGGAGCAGGCAAAAAAGAGGCAATGTACCCATTGGCTGGATGGAGGGACCTGGCCCCCTAGAATGTCCTGTATCCCTTCCCCAGACTGTGCCCCGGGGCCCCAGGCACCCTTGGGAGAGCCAGAGCAGATGGGGACAAGGAGGGTCCCAGGAATAGGCCAGGCCCAAGCTCCCCCCACATCCCAGCAGCCCTAGCCCAACCGCCCCCCACCCACCTCACCATTATGGGGCACTGCCAGGTGCCAGGTGCTTCCTGTACTCGCTGGTGCTCATGTGGCCACCAGCCCAGTGAATGGCCACAGGAAGCTGAAGAGTGGGAACTGCTTTCTCTGCGAGGAGACTGAAGCTTGGTGATGGGAGGCGGCCCCCTCTGCACCAGCAGGCTGGCGGCTATTTGCAAGGCTGGGTAACGTGAAGGTGCAGGAACAGAGCCTGGACCGACCTTCTGAGTCCGAGTCCAGTGCTCTGCTCGTGACACCAGCCCTGACCTGAGAATGTCAGAGAGGCCATTTGGGACCTGATCCAAAAGGACCAGTTGGGGCAAAAAGGTAGGGAGGAGACTGGAGAGATCAGAGCCCTGGGTTCAAGCCCCAAGTCCGGCTGGCCACTGCCTTCCCCTGTCTGGGCCCAGTGTCCCCACTGGTCAAAGGAGTGGTTGAACCAGCTCATCTCCAAGGCGCCCCCATTTTGAACTTCTGATGCATTGTGTGACCCAGTCTTGCAAATGACAGCGAGTCTGGCTCCCTGGCTGCACAGAGCCTTAGCCTACAGGCCTAGGATGTTTCTGAGCGTGCAGCCATGACGACGACCACTCTCCTGCCCCCGGCCATGTCCAGGTCCCCTACCTGTGCCCAGGCACCTTCCTTCAGACCCCAGTTGTGTAGTAAACGAGCCCCGGAGGCCCCCGTCCTACCCGTGAGCCTGCCCGCCACAACACCTCGACTTCACCAGGGCCTTAGCTGCTGTGCTGGTCACTAACCAACAAGGTCGGCACCTCAGCACCCACTCTTTGCAGGGCCCGGGCCCTGGACCCGGGCCCTGGAACACAGCCGGCCTTTGCCCGTGACTAAGCCTGGGGAGCCCACGAGATGTCATCTCTGACTTAACCCCCGCCCCCTCCACGTGGCTGGGCCTCCCTCACGCCAGCAGAGGGAAGGAGGGGAAATTCTCTACCTGGGGTGAGGTCGCAGCCTCCAGGGCCCCCAAATCCCAGAGAGGGAAGTGGGGAAGCCACGCCGATGCACTTAGAGCTTTCTGCTTCGCAGGGGAAAGAATCACAAAGTGAGCCAACGTGGATACGTTCTGTATAAATACAGCTCTATTTCTCTGGTTTCATAAACGCTTTTGGGTTCCAAGTAGGCAGTAGGTGTGCCTTTGAGCCACAAGGAGCGAGCACTGAAATAAAAAAATTTATTTTTCACATTCAAACAAGGTCTGGTCTTCTTCATGCTTTTGAGGAGGGTGAGTAGGCAAGCTCATTCACCTTGGGACCAGCCACCTCCTGCCTGAGAGCCTTTCCCCAGCCTCAGCCCCTCCCCCACATCTAAATTTTACTGGCATTCAGGGCTCTACACAGTCCAGCTCCATCCTTAGCGTCTTCCTCAAACAAATCATGTTCGGACCACAATGAACTTCCTGTTTCCCTCTAAACACGCTGTGCGCTTGTCAACCTCCCGGCTTTTGCATGTGTAGTTCCCTGAGCCTAGAGTGCCCTTACCCATCTTGCAAACTCCTACTCATCCTATAATGCTTAACACCAAAGTCATCTCTTCTGAGAAGCCTTCCAGATTTCTTCTCAGGCCCCCAGGGCCCTGGAACATAGACCAACTCAAACACTTACCACAGCAAACTTTAACTCCATGTTGGTATGTCTGTCCTCCTCCCCATCCTATCTGCAGTCCTCAAAGGAAGGGATAAGAATGCTAATAAGTGCTGAACTGGTAAATCAATGTGTTTCCACTCAGCTCCCAGAAGACCGGTGCTGTCCAGTAGAAATATAATGTGACTCACAAATGCAAGCCACATATGTAATTTAAATTTTTCTAGCTGCCACGTTAAAAAGTGTAAAAAGAACCAGGTGAAATATATTTTAATAATGTATTTTATTTAACCTAATGTGTCTGAAATATTGTTATTTCAACACAAAATCAATCTAAAAATTGTTAGTGAGATATTTTACATTCTTATTTTCACACTCGGCCTCTGAATTGCGGTGTCTGTTTTGTAGCGACAACCCGTCTCGATTCGGACTAGCTGCATTTCAGGGGGCTGCTGGCTATGGTACCGGATGGCGCCAGGTCTGGACTATGATCCCAGGAGTGTGGGGACTTCGTCATTCATCTCATTCCCCACCAATGAGGCACTAATAAACGTTTGTTGATTGAATAGGTGATGGAGGACCTCAGTCTAAACCCTCAGGGAACTCATGGTGGAAGACATGACATGAGCCTAAAAAATAAATAAAAATGAAAACACTGGATCACATTTTCTGAGTGTGGAATCCTTCTGTTCCTTGAAAAACATACCTGGTTCTGAGCTAGACGGCCTGAACATCTTGTCAGTTAGTGACCAGCTGGAAAACAGAAACCGCATGGCTTTTTCAGGCGGAGAGGGAGTGCATTAGGGAACTCGATCCCAAAGGCATGTGACGTGCAGGAGAGCAGGAGGGAGAGGGGCATTACCCAGAATCCAGGGAGCAGCTGCGCCCTGGACGGGCTGTCAGGAGCCCACGAGCCAGGCCCGTGCTCACCGCCCAGCTGCTGGAGCCCTGGACCCAACATTGTTGCCGGAATCTGCGAAGCCTGCCGGGGTTGGCCGTACCAGGAACCAGGGGCAGGCTGGCATCTCTCGTCCTCTTGCCTTCTCCCCGCTGGCAGATCCTAACCAGAAACCAGCTGGCAGGGTGTTCTGGAAAACACCATTTTCAGGCTTCCAGCCCCGTGAAAACAGAGCTGGTAGGAAGGGTCAGAGGGAACGAAGTGCAGTACTATATCTATTGCTGTTCCCTCTGCTAAGAACTGCCTCCCATCATCTCCACCTGAGGAACTCTTTCTCAGCTTTCAAAACCCTGCTCCAAGGAGGCCTCCTCTGTGAAGCCTTCCTGGACTGCAGCCAACTGCTTCACCCTCTGGTTCCCCTCAGCATGTCATGGAGAGCCTGGATTAGGAACAGCTGTTTGTGTGACTGCCCCAAGCCCTGAGCGCCCCAAGAGCAGGGTCAGGGCACACCCACCCCCCCCAAGGGGGCCACCAAGCGGACTCAGGACTGCCAACCCTGGCTCCCGAGCCTGACTGCCTCCACCGAAGAGCAGGGGTGGAGCTGCCCCAGCCAGCTCTGCCAAGGCTCAACAGACTCAGAGGCCCCTCCTGAGCAGCCGCCAAGCCTGTCCCACCCCGGGAGCCCACCAGCTAGGAGCCCAGGAAGGAGAAAGGCCCTGCTGGTCACAGAGGCCCATTTTACAGACAGACAGTGAGCCTGAGGGCCTGCTCCCCACTCCAGAGGTGAGGGCTGAGTCTGGGTCCCGCAGTACAGAGCCAGGCACTGCCCCGTGGCAGCTTGGAGCTCTGGTGTCAGGCACCCAGATTCTGGAGTCGAAGAGATCCAGGATCAAAGCCTGGCTCTGCCCCAGATTTGCAGTGTGGCTTCAGGCACGCTCTCAACCTCTCTGTGCCTCCACTTCCTTATCTGTCTAATGGGGATGATGCGGTGTCTACTTTCATGACCAGTGTGTAGGTGCAAGAAAATGATGCATGTGAAACACTTCGCTGGCCACTGGCATCTTAGGATCCTAGTAGCCCACTTTACTCCAGGTCGGGAACCTTTACATGCATTGAGTTATTTACTCCTCAAAACACCCTATCAGGTTGTTCCCCCTCATTTCATAGATTTTAGAGTCACACAGCTGGTAAGTTGCTGAGCTGGGACTCACACCCAGGCAGCCTGCCCTCCCTGGTGCACGGCCAGCCAGAGGAGGCCCCAATTTCTACGGAAACTTCCCTTCCCACCGTGTTCCAGGGCTCCTGGGGCAGAGGCCTCCACACAGGCCCTGACAGCCCTCGTGGAGTGGGGGTCTGATCTTCCCACCCTGAAAGCCCCTCTCCTCTCCAGCTGCTCTTGTTTACCTAGGAGGCCTGCCAGCTCGCCCCTGGCCTCAAGCCAAGCCCAGCATAACAGAATGTTGAGCAAGTCCGGGGTGGGGGAGCACGGGCTAGGGTGCAGGGCCAGGCTGGGGCCCCCTAGAAGCACGTGTGCCTTGGGGCCAGGACCAGGTCAGCACATACAGTCTCCCAGCCTCCCCGCCTCCCTCACCGCCGGGCCTGGGCAGATACATAGAGACATGCGCCCGGGAGACCGGGAAGCTCTGTGTTCTGTTTCAACAGGCAAAGCCCAAAGGGACTCATTAAAAGCAGAAGCAGTGAAAAGAATGATGGTGCACACAGCCTCGAAAACGCAGGATCTATAACGACCACAACACAGTGAGCCCTGCAGACCTAAAGTTGAGCGCAAGAAGCAGACACAAAAGACCGTGGACTCCACGGTTCCGCTTGTTTCAAGTGCATGGCCAGGTAGAACTAGCCTGCGGTGTAGAAGCCGGGATGGTGTTTTCCCCGGCTGGGGAGAGAGAGCAGCACGAGGGCGCTTCCGGGACCTGGCATGGTTTTGATTTTATTCACAGGGGTGCTGGGGAAACAGGTAAGTTCAGCCTGTGAAAATGTGTCAGCTCTACACGTAGGATGCTGCTCTTTTTGTATGTAGGGTTTACTTCAAGAAAAGTTAAAAAAATACACTACTCGAAGGTTCTAGAATTAAGTCCAAAGGGGGAGGGAGGAAAGGGACTCAGTTCCAGGGTTCTCTCCATTTCTTCTTCCCGGAGATGGGGTACCGGCAGGGGATACCGCCCAGGGACATTGTGAGGCTTAACCAGGAAGCTCGGTATGTGAGGCATCTGTAAAGGCTGGGATTTTGTGTGTCTCGTTTGTGTGAACATCGCCTGGCACACTGGCCACAGATGTTGAAGGAATGAGTATAAACCTATGTTTTTATGGTCTCAGCAAATCCTCAGAACAGGCCACAGAGATGATCATGCCATTTCTCAGATGGGGAAACTAAGGTTCAGAGACGTGAAACAGCTCACTGAAGTCACCCAGCAAGTTGATGGCAGAGCAGGAGTTAGAATCCAGGTGGCTTTCCCACGGCATTCTGGAAGGTGGACGGGGGACTTGACCCCAGGACCCTGAACACTGGAAGCAGCAAATCTGCCCCCATCAGCACCCCCAGGGTCTGAGAAAGCCAGAGCTAGAAGGCTGGGCTCACAAACATAGTTAGCCTGGGGCCCAGCAACTCTACTCCTAGATTGATACCCAAGAGAAATGAGAACATACAACCACACAAAAAGTCACACACAGCAGTGTTATTCATGGTGGTCAAAAAGTGGAAACAACCCAAATGTCCATCAACTCACGAATGGATAAATAAAATGTGGTATATCCATATAATGGAATATTATTCAGCAATGAAAAGGAATGAAGTACTGACACATGCCATAACGTGGATGAAACCTGAAAACATTATGCTAAGAAGCCAGACACAAAAGACCACATACTGTATGATTTCATTTCTAAGAAATATCCAGATGGGCAAATATATGGAGACAGAAAGTAGATTTGTGTTGGGGCCGGCCCAGTGGTGCAGTGGTTAAGTTCGCATGTTCCACTTCGGCAGCCCAGGGTTCGCTGGTTTGGCTCCCAGGTGCGGACATGGCACCGCTTGGCACGCCATGCTGTGGTAGGCGTCCCACATATAAAATGGAGGAAGACGGACATGGATGTTAGCTCAGGGCCAGTCTTCCTCAGCAAAAAGAGGAGGATTGGCAGCAGTTAGCTCAGGGCTAATCTTCCTCAAAAAAAAAAAAGAAAAGAAAAGAAAGTAGACTTGTGGTTGCCGAGGGCTGCGGGGAGGGAGGGATTTCTCCGTGGAGGGGTTTGACAGCTAAAGGGTACGGAGTTTCTTTTGGGAGTAAGACAAATGTTCTAAAATTGATCGTGGTGATGATGCACAACTCTGTACTAAAAACCATTGAATTGTACTAAAAATTATTTAAAAGAGTGGATTGCAAGGTATGTGAATTATACCTTAATAAAGGTGTTTTAAAAAATATTTAATAATGAGCAAGGGGAAAAAAGAAGGCTCAGCCACCGAATCTAGACTTGATTCCAATTCAGGAGGCCTGCTTGGGTGTGCTGGTGACCTTGGGTAACTCTCTTGCCTTCTCTGGGCCTGTTGTGCCTGCTGTCAAATGGAAGAGGAGAGAGCTGGAGCGGAGAAGCTCAGCAGCACCCCTGCCTTGGGCACGTTGTCGCACTTTTCCCAACAGTCATGCGTGATCACGTCTGCTCCTTGTCCGCCCTGTGAAGTCAGGGGGCCTCCGGGGGTTAATAAACCCCGAATTGTTCATCGAGATCTTTGCAGTTACCTCCCGCTCACCAGTCGCAGGCCACGTTTCATCAACATCCTTTAAAACTGGCGGAAGAGGTGCTTCTCCAAAGCTTGCTCTTAGCCACTGCTCCATGTCAAGGATGACAGAGAAACAGGTGGAACCCCGGTCTGTCTCCTCGCCCTTAGTCTGTTCCCAACTCCACGTCAGCTCATTCCACGGTCATCTGGAATAGACAGACAGACAGACAGAGAGGCCGAGGAGAAATGTCCACCAGGCCAGGTGAGACAGGGATCTGCCTTCACTTGGTAAGTTAACCTCCTTTAAAGATGGGGAAACTGAGGCACTGGTGGGTCAGGGACACACCCAGGGTCCCAGAGCCAGGGACTGACCCCAAGGACTGTCCTCTTCCCATCGTCTTGAACAAGCCTAAGTGCCTACCGTGCTCAGCCTTTGGTGCTCACTGGAAGGGGTGAGAGAGGCCCCGGGACCAAGGGTGGGCAGCCCATCCTGGGGAGTCCTGACTTGTGTCCCATCTCCCCACTCTCTCTTGCTGTGTGACTTTGAGGAAGTCACTCTCCCTCTCCAGGCCGCTGTCACACTGGAAGTCCCACTGCTGCCTGTTACCCAACCCAGGGATGTGATTATGGAAGGGAACCGAACTTGTAAACTGTAAAGTGCTGTGCACATGGAGGCCAAAAGGAACTCTGGCCACAAGTCCAAGAAAGGCGAGATCAGGGTGGGCGGCTGAGGCTCATCCATTTAGTCAGCGCCTGCTACAGGGTGAGTGGGGAGGGGGCTTCTGCCCGCAGGGAGGGAATGGTCCAGGGTGGCCTCGCTCAGGGTGTGGCTGTGGCTTGGAGATGCCTGGCCGGATGTGAGATATACAGATGAGATTTATTCATTCATCCTTTTCTGTCTCTAATATGGGCCAGGTGGTGCCTTAGGCCCCAAGGCTACAGCGGTCAGCACGGCAGGCCTGTGCTGCGGAGCGTTCAAGCAGCGGGCCAGTGAGAAGGGAGATGTGCCAGAGGAGAGACTAAGGCTGTGGATGACAGGGCCTCATGTCAATCCTAAGAGCGAGGGTGCCAAGCACCCTTTCTAGTGCATTACACACATTAACTTGCTGGGTCCTTATAACACCCTATAAGGCAGGAGCTAGCATGACTTTCCCCACACTACAGGTGAAGAAACTGAGGCCCTGAGAGGTTACACTGAGTCTCTAAGGTCACATGGCTAGAAAATGCTGGAGCCGGGACACCAACCAGGCGGGCTGGGTCCACAGCAATTGCTCCTAACCTCCTGCTCTGTTGCCATCTGTCTCATGATGTGGACTTACAAAATGAGGTCAGAGCAGGCCTCCCTGAGAAGCTAATGGGAGAGACGAGACCCTAAGGAGGAGGAGGAGTCAGGCCAGGGAAGGTTTGGGGTGAGCAGGGGTGCTGAGGGCCGGGCAGAGGCCACTTCCCAGGAAGCCGACGATGCCTGAGCTCTGGGACCCTCACTCGCATGGGGCCTTGTTCACACAGGGATGGGCGGCAGCTGTGGAGTGTTCAGGGCGGGGAGGGAGCCAGGTTGCTATCAAGAAGCATTTCAATGTAAGCATTTCTGGGAAAGCCTCAAAAACTCTCGGAAGAAAGGAATCTGAAGCCTGAAATTCCCCAGCAATTTGTCGTGATTTCTTTTCACATTCTTAACAAATATTCTCTTTTGTGCCCAACTTTATATTCCTAGTTTTCTTTTATATTCTTTTTCTTAAAGATGGTCCCCTCAAATTAAAATTAAAACCATGATGGGATAACACAGCTTACTCACCAGAACGGCTAAAACGAAACAGCCTATATCTATAAATATGCGCACAGAGGGTCAGTAAGGAAGTGGAATGATGGCAACTTTCCGAGCAGCTGAGCGAGGACTCTAAAGCGGGACAACCACTTTGGAAAACTCTTCGCAGGATCTTCCAAAGCTGAACGTTCATTTACCCTTATAAGGCAGCAGTTCCTCTCATGGGGGTTTACCCAACAGAAAGGAGTCCATATGTCCTCCAAAGGACACGTGCAAGGACGTTTCTAGGAGCTTTGTTTTGTAATATCCCGAAGCTGGAAACAACCTAAAAGCCCAATGCTAGTCAAATGGCTATGTGAAGGGTGGTACGGGTGTCAGAGGAATAGTGGAGGAACGAGACGGAACGCACTGCAGCTGCGCGATCAGCTTACTGGACCCTCACAAACGCGGTGAGCAGAAGATGCCAGACCCGAGGCGCACACTGAGCGATCTCATTCAGACGAAGTTCAGCATCGGGCAGAAGTCATCTACGGTATTAGAAGTCATGATGGCGGCCACTTTGAGGGCATGTGTAGTAACTGGAAGGGGCACGAGGGGGCATCTGGGATGCCGGTAAGGGTCTGATTCTTGAGCTGGGTGCCGGTTTACACGGGTGTGTTCGGTCTGGGGGATTCGTCGAGCTGCACACTTACGATGTGTGCTTTCTCTGTAAGCATGTTACACTTTAATGAAAACCCCTCCAAGGCCCTCAAAACCTCGACCTGACCTTGAGACCAGAGAAGGATCTGGATTTCATGCAGCAGTCCCCATTAGAGGGTTGTGAGCAGTGGGTGAGGTGATCTCCTTGATTCTTTAGGAAGCTCCCTCCAGCCCCCCCAGGGAGGGCGTGATAGGGTCGGGGTGGAAGTGGGGAGACTTGAGAGGGGCTGTGGAGTGGCCCAGTGAGGGGCGAAAGGCAGAGGCGTCTTCCTCGATGGGACTTCAAGGGCCAGACTGACATGGAAGAGGTGGAGGTCGATGGAGAGGATTGTTTGGGTGAAGACGGGAAGACTGGAATAGAATGGGGCAACCAGTGCAGGGGGCTGTGGGGTACAAGGAGGTCTGGTCTCTGATTATCCCACAAGGAGCCAGGCGCTTTGGCACCACCAGGCCCTGCTCCAACTGGAAACCAACTTTCTTTCAGCCAACTCCCCCCTCATTCCCTCCCAGGCCTGGCCAGCCCTGCTCATGGAGACTCTGAGGGGCCCACAGCCAGCTCTTGGCAGCCACCCAGACCTTCACGGCACTGACTCTCTTCACTCATGACTCTGGTTTTCTTTTTCCTCATTCCTGTTTTATTGACCCAAGCCTTCATCAGGGCCTCCTGGGACCAGACTTCAAGCTTGACAATGTTGTATCTGGTGTCATTGAGGCCCCTGGTGGTCCTAGCGAAGTGGCTGATACTAACCCATTTTACAGATGAGGAAAGTGAGGCTTAATGAGGGGCCAAGATCCCCCACCCAATAAGGAGCAGAGCTAGATTTTAACAATAAGAACAATGGCCGCTATCATGCATCAGCGATAATGGTGCCAGCTGCTGGCTAAGCGCTGTGTGTGCATTCACCCGCTCAGCCCTCACAGAGACCCAGCGGAGGAAGCTGCGATTATCAGCACCTCCTTAAAAACCTGTTTATCTAAGTCTTACATACATGTGCAGAAAAATGCACAAATCAGAACAGCCTGATGAGTTTCCACGAGCTGAACCAGGAGACCAGCACCAGGGTTAAAAAACAGAACAACTGATACAACACCGAAAGCACCGCGATGAAAGAGAAGATTGATAGACTAGACTTCACAAACATTTAAAACTTTTGTGTTTCAAAGGGCACCAGCAAGAACGTGAAAAGACAACCCAGAGGATGGGGAAAATATTTAAAATCATATCTCTGATGAGTCTAGCATCCAGAATATATAAAAAACCTCTTACAACTCAACAATAAAAAGGCAAATAACCCAACTTAAAGATAGGCAAAGGATTTGAATGGACATTTCTCCAAAAAAGATATACAAATAGCTAATAAACACATGAAAAGATGCTCAACATCATTAGTCATTGGGAAATAAAAACAAAAACCACAAAGAGATGCCACTTCACACCAACCAGATGGCTATGATCACTAAGACAGGTAATAACAAGTGTGGGTGAGGATGTGGAGAAATTGGAATCTTCATACTCTGCTGCTAGAAACATAAAATGGTACAGTTGCTTTGGGAAACAGTTTGGCTCTTCCTCAAAAGGTTAAACATAGAGTTACCATTTGACTCATCAATTCTACTCCTAGTGGAATTATAGAATAAAACCATGCCCATACAAAAAGTTGAACACAAATGTTCATAGCACCATTATTCATGGTAGCTAAAAGTAGGAACAACTTAAATATCCATCAGCTCATGAATGGATAAATAAAATGTGGTATATCCATACAGTGGAATATTATTCAGCAGTGAAAAGGAATAAAGTAACTGATCCATACTACAACAGGGATGAAACCTGAAAACATCACACTAAATGGAAGAAGCCAGTCACAAAAGACCACATATTGTATGATTCCACTTAAGTAATGCCCAGAATAGACAGATAGACAGAAAGTAGATTAGTGGTTGCCCAGAGTCGAGAGGATAGGGAATGACTGCTAAGGAGTGCTTTCCTTTTGCTGTGATACAAGTGTTCTAAAATCATGTTATGGTGACGTCGCACAACTCTTAAATATGCTTAAAACCATTGATCCGCACACTTTAAATGGATGAACTTTATGGTATGTAAATTATATCTCAGTAAAGTTGTTTAAAAAGAAAAAGATACCCCATGCCTTTTTTCATGCTGTTGCCATATCTGGATTTCCCCTTACCCTCTCCAATTTCTCAGAATGTCCAAAAAACAACTGCTTTCTAAGGCCCAACTCAAATGCCACTACAAAGATTTCCTTGATCCGTTCCCATCAGAAGTAATTTCCCTCTCTCCTCTGAACTCCCACAGACATTCACCTCATGCACTCAGAGATGATTTATAAGGCACCTATCATGTGTCTGGCACTTAGCTGGTTTCACACAGTTATTCGAGTACCCACCTCCCTCTGCTACTACACTGGAAACTGTTGGAGATTGTATCTTACTCCCTTCTGTGCACTCAGAACCCGACAACGTGACTAGCACACAGAAAGCATTCAAGGAGGTATCTGTAATTCGTTCTAAACTTCCTTTTTCTCATATCAGCCCCCTCCTAGGAAATAGCTCTTCAATGGCAGGTTCCAGGCCCAGTTCATCGTTGTATCCCCCATAGAAACAGCCTAGCACTTAGTGGGTTTCTTTGTTGAGTAAACACAAAATGAGTAAATGATGAGGATGGCTTGAGTTTCCACCATAACTGTCCAGTCAGAGTTTTGAAAGGAGGTGTGACTTACCTCCAGGTTTGGAGGATGGAGAAGGGAGAAGCAAGGACTTGCAATCCAGATGGGGAACAGCAGAATGGAAGAAGTGTGATCTGCACATATCTGCAGGAAACCATAAAAGGTACCTAGAAAAATTCTAGAAATGAAAAATACAATAACTGGAACTTAAAACTCAATTATTGAGGTGACGGCAGATTAGACAGAGCTGGAAAGAGAATTAATGAAACAGAAGATACATGATACAGAGCACAGCGCAGAGAAATAGATAGATGTAAAACAGAAATGAGAAGCTGGGAGGCATGGAAGACAGGGTGAGGAAGTCTAAAATTCTTTTATTAGGATTTTCAGAGGGATACAAGAGAAAAAAAGGCAATAATGGAAGAGATAATGGCTGAGAACTTTTCAAATGTGATGAGAGCTAATAATCTACAAATTCAAGAATCCCCACAAACTCCAAGCAAAATAATAAAAATAAATCTACATCTAGACACATAACAGTAAAGCTGAAGAACATCAAAGGTAAAGAGAAAAATCTAACAAGCACCCAAAGAATAAGAGAAATCACCTTCAGAAGAATGGCAGGGTGACAGTGACTTCTAAACAGCAGCAATGGAAGCCAGGTGACATAAAACAATATCTTTATTGTGCTGAAAGGAAATAACCATCCAACTAAGACTCTACACCCACCAAAATGTACTTCAAAAATAAGGGTTAAATAAAGACATTTCAGACAGAAACAGAGCTTTCTGCTAGTGGAACCTCATTAAAGAAAATTTAAAGGATATACTTCATGTAGACGGACTATGAATCCTGATGGAAGGCTTGAGATGAAAGAAATGAAGAGCAAAGAAACTGATAAATATATCTGAAGTCTACTTGAACATTGGCTATACAAATAATAATATTAACGTCTTGTAGAGTTTCTCTCTTTTTTTCATTTCATAGCATTATAATACTATTACAAAAACTACGGCATATGTGTCAAAGTATAATTGCAGTGTTCTAAAGCCTGGGGAAAAGATCAAAGGTACTGCGTATGTTTAGACTTTGGCAAGTTAAATATTCATGTTGTAATTTCAAAGATAACACTAAACATACACAAACATACATAAAACAATGAATAATGTCTAAATGAGTGGAGAGGGAAATAGAATTTAAAAAATGATCCATCTATAACAGCTCAAAAAAGAAAAATAACATAGAAAGTGTGAGATAAAGAGAAAGCACAAAATAAGCTAGTGGGTTTACACTCATATTTATTTATATTAAAGGTCAAAAGCCTAAATGCTCCAGTTGAAAGATGAAGATTGACAGCTTGGATTTGAAAAATCCAGCTATATTTGGTTTATAAGAGGCATACAGGAAACACAAGGATATATTTTATTCCATCCTCTTACTCTCAATCTTTTTATATCCTTGTGTTTCCTGTAACAAAAAAACCCGAAGTCTTGGTGGCTTAACACAACGAAGGTTTATTTCTCACTCACATAAAGTCCAGCGGAGTCAGGCAGTTCTCAGGGCCATTCTCCTCCACGCAGCGACTCAGGGACACAGCCTTCTCTCATCACATGCCTCTGCCATCTTCATGTGTGGTTTCCACAGATGCTTCTACAGAAGAGGATGTGTGAAGGTAGCACACTGGCTCTTAAATGCCTTGGGCCAGAAGTTACATGTATCACTTCCATTCACATCTCTTTAGCAAGAACTGGTGCGTGGTCTCTCTTCTCTCTGAGGGTACTGAGAAGTGTAGTCTGCCTACACATCCAGAAAAAAGAGGAGAACCAGGGAGGAGTGAGCATTTACAGTCTCTACTTAGAGGATCTAAACAAAAGATGAATAAACTTGACCTAATGAACATATATAGACAACTCTGTATCCAAAACCTAATTTTCAAACACAGAAGACAATTTACAAAATTTGACTATAACCTGAACCATAAAGCCAATCTCACCACATTTCAAAGAACCAAAATCCTATAGAGCATAGCATCTAAACGGCTACTCCTTTTAACCAAGGTATAAACCAACGATAAGAGATACCAGAGGGGCCAGCCTGGTGGCGCAGTGGTTAAGTGCACACATTCCGCTTCGGTGGCCTGGGGTTCATCAGTTCGGATCCCAGGTGCGGACATGGCACCGCTTGGCAAGCCATGCTGTGGCAGGCGTCCCACATGTAGGGTAGAAGAAGATTCGCACGGATGTTAGCTCAGGGCCAGTCTTCCTCAGCAAAAAGAGGAGGATTGGCAGATGTTAGATCAGGGCTAATCTTCCTCGGAAAAAAAAAAAATAGAAAACCTGATTAATCCTGTAACAATTAAGGACATTGAATCAGTTGTTAAAATCCTTTCTAGAAAGAAAACTTCAACTCTAGATGGCTTCACTGGCAAATTCTATTCAATATTCAAAGATGAAAGAATTTTAGCCTTTTTTTTTTTTTTTTGATGTGTCAGCCACATTTATTCAGAGGACTTTTCTGCCTGACCAGCTTATCAGCTTGATCTAGTATTCTGTCTAGCTGAGTTCTTTTCCTATTTTTCTTACCCGGCAGGGCCACAGTGCTCATAGATATTCAAATGACATCTGATTAGAGTCTGCACATCTCTTGTCTGGCTTTATGGTCAGACTTTTAAAAATTATTTTGTGGAGGTCATATTGGCTTAGAACATAGTGTAAACGTCAGGTGTACGTTACTCTATTTCAGTTTCTGTATAGACTGCATCACGTTCGCTGCCAATAGTCTAGTTTCTATCCATCACCACACACATGTGCCCCTTTATCCCTTTCCCCCTTCCCCCACCTCCTCCTTCTGTGGTAACAACTGATCTGTTCTCCTTATCCATGTGTTTGTTTATCTTCCACATGAGTGAAACCATACGGTATTTGTCTTTGACTAATTTCACTTAGCGTAATACTCTCAAGGTCCATCCCTGTTGCCAATGGCACCATTTTGTCTTTTTACAGCTGAGTAGTATTCCATTATATATATACCACATCTTCTTTATACCTTCATCTATTGATGGGCACTTGGGTTGCTTCCACTTCTTGGCTGTTGTGAATAGTGCTGCGCTGAACACAGGGGTGAGATTCAAAGAACTTCAGGAACCAAAGAGATTCTTTGAATCGTTGATTTCATGTTCTTTGGATAAATACTCAGTAATGGGATAGCTGGGTTGTATGGTAGTTCTATTTTTAATTTTTTGAAAAATCTCCGTACTGTTTTCCATAGTGGCTGTACCAGTTTGCATTTCCACCAGCAGTGTCTGAGGGTTCCCTTTTCTCCACTCATTTCTCTCCAACACTTATTTCTTGTTTTGTTAATTACAGCTATTCTGATGGGTGTGAGGTGATACCTCATTGTAGTTTTGATTTGCATTTCCCTAATAATTAGTGATGTTGAGCATCTTTTCATGTGCCCAATGGCCGACTGTATGTCTTCTTTGGGAAAATGTCTGTTCACACCCTCTGCCCAGTTTTTGATCCTGTTGTTCATTTTTTTTTATTGTTGAGTTGTACGAGCTCTTTATATATTCTGGAAATTAACCCCTTGTTGGATATATGGTTTGCAAATATTTTATCCCAGTTGATGGGTTATCTTTTCATTTTGGTGAAGGTTTCCCTTGCTCTGCAGAAGCTTTTTAGTCTGATGTAGTCCCATTTGTTTATTTTTTCTTTTGTTTCCCTTGCCTGAGTAGACATGCTGTTTGAAAAGTCACTGCTAAGACTCATGTCGAAGACTGTACTGCCTATATTTTCTTTTAAGAGTTTTATGGTTTCAGGTCTTACACTCAAGTCTTTAACCCATTTTGAGTTAATTTTTGTGTACGGTGTAAGATATTGGTCTACTTTTATTCTTTTGCATATGGATGTCCAGTTTTCCCAACACCATTTCTTGAAGAGATTTTCCCTTCTCTATTGCATGTTCTTGGCTCCTTTGTCAAGGATTAACCATCCACAGATGGGTGGGTTTATTTCTACACTCTCAGTTCTCTTCCATTGATCTGTGTGTCTGTTTTTCTGCCAGTACCATGCTGTTTTGGCTACTATAGCTTTGTAGTATAATGTGAATTCAGGGAGTGTGATACCTCCAACATTGTTCTTTTTCTCAGGATTGTTTTGGCTATTTGGGGTCTTTAGTTGCTCCATATAAATTTTAGGATTCTTTGTTCTATTTTGTGAAGAAATGTCATTGGGATTCTGATTGGGATTTCACCAAATCTGTAGATTGTTTCAGGAGATGTTGACATTTTGACTACGTTTATTCTTCCAATCTATGAGCATGGAATATCTTTCCATTTCTTTATGTTTTCTTTGGTTTCTTTGAATAACGTCTTATAGTTTTCAGTGTATAGGTCTTTCACCTCCTTCATTAAGTTTATTCCCAGGTATTTTATTCTTTTTGTTGCAATTGTAAACGGGATTGAATTCTTGACTTGTCTTTCTGCTAGTTCATTATTAGTGATAGAAATGCAACTGATATTTGTATGTTAATTTTGTATCCTGCAACTTTACTGTATTTGTTGATTATTTCTAATAGTTTTTTAGTAGATTCTTTAGGGTTTTCTGTATATAGAACCATGTCATCTGCAAATAGTGAGAGTTTTACTTCTTCCTTTCCAATTTGTATCCCTTTTCTTTCTTTTTCTTGCCTAATTGCTATAGCTAAAACTTCCAGTACTATGTTGAATAAGAGTGGTGAGAGTGGGCATTCTTGTCTTGTTTCTGTTCTCAGAGGAACGGCTTTCAGTTTTTCCCTGTTGAGTATGATGTTGGCTGTGGGTTTGTCATATATGGCCTTTATTATGTTGAGGTGCTTTCCTTCTATACTCATTTTACTGAGAATTTTTATCATAAATTGATGTTGGATCTTGTCAAATGCTTTCTCTGCATCTATTGAGATGATCACGTGATTTTTATTCCTCATTTTGTTAATGTGGTGTATCACACTGATTGATTTGTGGATGTTGAACCAACCCTGCATCCCTGGAATAAATCCCACTTGATCATGGTGTGTGATCCTTTTAATGTATTGTTGTATTCGATTTGATAGTATTTTGTTGAGGACTTTTGTATCAATGTTCATCAGCGATATCGGCCTGTAATTTTCCTTTTTTGTGTTGTCCTTGTTTGGTTTTCGGATCAGGGTAATGTTGGCCTTGGGCAATTTTATTCTTTGACAATCTCTTCCAGAGAATAGAAAAAGAGTGAATAATCTCCAATTCATTTTATGAGGCTAACATAATCTGCATACCAAAACACAATAAAGATATGGCAAGAAAGCAAAATCACAGGCCAATTTTACTGATAAATATAAATGAAAAATTCTTAATAAAGTGTGAGCCACAAAAATCCCTCAGTAAATAAAAGGATACCACAACCAAAATAGGCTAATCTCAGGAACACAAGTTTGATTTAACATTAGAAAATCCAGTAATGTAACTCAGCACATAAACTGATTAAAGGACAAAAACTACATGCAGAAAACCACTTGATAAAAATGTAATCTTTGGGGCCGGCCCGTTGGCGTGGCGGTTAAGTGTGCACATTCTGCTTCAGCGGCCCAGCCTGGGGTTTGCCGGTTGGGATCCCAGGCGTGGACATGGCACCACTTGGCACGCCATGCTGTGGCAGGCATCCCACATATAAAGTAGAGGAAGATGGGCACGGATGTTAGCTCAGGGCCAGCCTTCCCCAGCAAAAAGAGGAGGATTGGCAGCAGATGTTAGCTCAGGGCTAATCTTCCTCCAAAAAAAAAAAAAAATCTAGGAAATTATGAACAGAAGAGAATTTCCATAATTTGATAAAGATTATGTCGGCAGCGAACACAATTAACGGCAAAACATTGCAAACTTTTCCTTTTGTGATCAGAGACAAGTCGAGGATGCCAACTACAGCCATTTTATTTAACATTTTATTGGAGGTCTTATCCAGTGCAGTAAGGCGAGAAAAAGAAACAAAAGATGCAAGATTTGGAGAAGAAACAAAACAGTTATCTTTCCAAGGTGATATAATTATGTATAGAGAAAACTCCAAGTAATCTTAAACGATGTTATTAAAACTAAGAAGAAAATTTAGCATTTTTATTGAATGCAAAGAAACATATTAAAAATATCTTTCTATATAACAACCGACTGAATTATTAGATGAGGCTGCTGGGGGAAGATTTGCACTTGAGGAGAAAGATGCTCTTCTGAGCACTCACAGATGAACCTGTGGGAAGAGGCGACTCCATATGTGAGTGAGCTCCCTGTTACCGGAAGGCTACGTCCACGGGTGCTGGGGATAGAACTTGGGCTCAGAGGGAGAGGCTGGTCCCTCCCGAGGGGCCTCTTTTCTTTCTTTTGGCTCCTCCTAAAGTCAATTTAATCTCTCTGGTAAAACTGGTAACATGAGCTGGGATTTACCTATCCGGGAAATGTTTGTAACAATCCTTAATCTTATTGCTGGCCACTCCTCCCTCCTAGGCTGTTTTCAAAGAAAATCCACAATGGTGGGTGGTTTCTCTTCCATTGCCTCCTGCCCCCGCCCCACCAGGCTTATCTTCCTTGTTCAAGTTTTCTGGCCCAGCACATGTCTCCCCCAAATGTGGGGGCTGTTGGGCTGGGGTCTTCTTGACAAGCACAAAGGAGGGAGGTCGCTCTGTTCAAAGCCTTCAGACTCCCTGTGGTCTGGAGTCACGTTTTTCTCCAACATCACAGATCTCTTTTATGAAGGCAATCCTTTCTTGCAAACACCACCACGCCGAGCACTGACTCTGTGCCCAGCATCGTGCTGAGGGCTTTGTGTGTTTGACTTCACTGAATCCTCCATCCATCACCACGAGGGAGGGCCTAGGAGGAGCTCCCCACACCACACAGTAAGTGGGAATTTGGGACTGGAACATTCTCAGTTCAGACCACACATTCTGAAATACCACACTACCTGGTTTGGTTTTTGGAACTGTTTTTTTCAAATGAAACTTTACCTGTCCCTGAATGGCACAACACGGATCAGTGGAGCTGCCTTTGCCAGAGCAGGAACAGAGGGCCTGGAGCCCTGCCTCCTCAACTCTCCCACCTTGTCCCCCGCAACAGTTCCCCAAACCAATAAGGCACCGAGCCCATAGCCCTCACCACGGAGGGGCCAAGGGGGCAGAGCGGGTCAGCATGCAGACTTTGGAGTCCAACAGCCCTGCCCTTGCCAGCTACATGACCTTGGGCCTCAGTGTTCTCACCTGCAAAATGGGGCTAACAGGCATTCCTACTTTCGCAGAGCTATTGTGAGGATTAAATGAGATGGTGAACGTGACAGCTCGTCACATCAGAGGTCTCCATACCTGGTGGCTGTGGTCATGGGGCAGTCTCTGGGGTTTGGGGGAGCCCCTCCACACCCCTCTCTGGACTCTCGACACAGCAGAGCTGGGGCGTGAGCTCTGGAAGGTGCTGCAGCTCAGGATCTGAGGCAGTCCTGACCCCTAGCGGGGACATGGCCGTAGAGTCTCGCGGGCTCTACTCGCCGCTCGTGCGTCACGGGCAGATGCAGGCAGGCGAGGCTGTTAATAAATCTGTCTGTTTCCAGGACGCCCCCCCCCTCCAGGGCTCCTGCTGTGACAGGCACAACAGGAGGGCTGAGGCCCAGCTGGCAGCAGACCCAAATGTTGGCTGAGCTGCTAGATAACCCTGTAATGAACTGTCGCTCAAGCTGGAGGCATTAACCTTGCTGCCTGCCCAGAGCCCTGGGCTCTGGCGTTAACCCTTCCCTTCCCAGTCCCAGGGAAGCGGGGAGCACAGCTTGTGTGAGGGAGGGCTGTATCCATGATCTATGGCTGCCTAACAAATTATCCCCAAATTTAGTAGCTGGAAATAACAAATAATTATTAACTCTCAGGTTCTGTGGGTCAGGAATCTGAAAGTGGCTTAACTGGCTGGTTCTGACGCTAGGTTTTTCCCAAGGCTGCAGTCAAGGTGTCAGCCTTGGTGACAGTCATCCTAAGGCTTGACTGGGGAAGCAAAGGATTCCAAATCCATTCACGTGCCTGTTGGCAGGCCTCCAAAGATCCATTTCTAAGCTCACTCACATGGGCCCATCTGCAAGGCTGCTTCATGTCAAGGCAGCTGGCTTCCCCCAGTGCAAGCAATGAAGAGACAGCAAGAGAAAGCTCCCAAGATGGAAGTCACAGTCCTTTTATAACCCCACCCCTTCACCCATCACTTCTGACATATTCTATTTGTTAGCTGCAAGTCACTAAGTCGAGCCTACACTCAGGAGGAAATTACACAAGGGTGTGAAACTCAGAAAACAACAGATCACTGGGGGCCACCCAAGTGGCTTCCCACCTCAGGGGGCTGCTGCTGGAACACACAGATAGATCTGAGGCCGGCTCACCCTCAAGTGCACCTGCCCAGAGAGCCAGGAGTGGGCCTCAACTTCTCATTCCATCTATTGCCGAGCCCTGTTGGTTCAAAATCCCAAACAGCTCTCAAGTCTGACCACTTGCTCTCTCTCGACTGCCATGGCTCTGGCCAGGCCCCTATCTTGTCTCACCAGGACGCTGTCCCCCTGTCATCACCTCCTCACTGGTCCCTTTGCATCTGTTCTGCTCCCCTCAATCCCCGCCCATCCCTTCCACCATCACCTGTCTCTTCCTAATAGTATTCAGAGGAGTTTTTTCAAAACGCAGATCTGAACCTGTCTTTCCTTGCTGAAAATCCTTGAGAGGCTTCCCACCTTCTCAGCATGAAGACCCAAGTCTTCTCCATGGACGGTGAGACTCTGTGGGGCCTGGCTCACCCCAAACCCCAACAGCCTCACCTCACAACAATGCTGGCTCCGCTCAGTGCCTTGACCGTGCCTTGTGCCCTCCCGACACAGGCTTTGCACATGCTGTTCCTCTTCCAGGAACGCTTTTCCTGTCCCCTTCACCTAGTTAACCTCACATCACCGTTTGGATCTCAGCTCAAGAGTCACTTTCTTGAAGAAGCTGGCCCCGTCCAGCCCTGACTAGGTTCCAGCCTCCTGCTGGAAACCCACCCTCTCGTCACAGCACTTTACTAGGCACGCCATTTCTTTATCTGATTAACCACTGTCTGAGTCCCCCCAGGACTGCAAGTGCCATAGGTCAGGGATTGTATCTGCGTTTTTTCCCACTTCGGATATATATTTTTCAAGAAACACAACAACCTTATCCAGGATCAAAACTAAGCTGCCTCTACTTAAAAACTGAGCAGTTATTACAACTGAAAGCCAGAAATTTAAGTAGTTTGTTTACAAAGTTAGGGTTCTAGCAGTAAACATGCTTAATCATCAAAAGAAGTATCTTCTTCATGAGGGAATTTCAGCAATAAGTTAACGTTATTTTAGGAACAGCAGAACCTCCCTCTCCCCTCCAAAAAAGGAGAAACTAGAAAATAGCATTAGAAAACAATTTTTCCATGGGTTGTGTCAACTTAAAAGGTAAATCGGCCAGTTGTTTCACTTGCAAGATGAGTTTATTTGGGAACAACCAAAAGACTTGCAATTTGAGACCCGGGCTGGGATGGACCACAGGCAAATCCAGAGAAACAAAGGCAGGGACTTGCTTTTAGGGAGGAAAAGAGGGAGTTGGGAGGGGCTGTAATAAACAGAGTCTGTTGGAGGACACGGGGAGTCCCAAGCGCAGAGGCTTTTCACTGGCTGGGTTGCTACAGTCTCTCATTGGCTGGGCTGTTGCCAGGCGGGAGAGAAATCTTCCTTCCTCCTGCTGGGTGGTAAAGCGAAGACATCTTCCTGTTGGAGATGGTTTGGAGGTATTGACCATGTGTGTTGGGGCGTGAGGGCTCCCCCTGCAGGCCTTCCTGACTCCAATTTAGTTGAGGTTTCTTTTATTAGTTTCATGGTTCCTGTTAGACCTAAAACTCTCAATATTCTGAAAAGTCAAAGACTTCCATAACCAGGTACTAAAGGAATTTCCTTTTTTTTCGATCCACAGTACACAGACACACACACACACACACACACACATCTACATCCTGAAAAGCTGTTTTTATGCAAACAGACAATAATTTATATGGGTTTCAGCAAACGCTTTTGGGCTAGGGAGAAAATTCCCCTTTGACCTCATGCCAGGAGGCCACCTTCTCCCTCTCTTCAGAGTCCCGGCGCAGAGCAAGGCACACAGTGGGCATCTGAGCGGAGTCGGAGGCATCGCACTGCCCCAGAGGGAGCCCTTGTAGGCTCACCTGTCCCACCACCGCCCCTGAGGCCCAGCCTGGCTACCTGCTGGTGCCCCCTCTGCTACCTTTCCACTGGAAGAAGGACAGGGAGGGCCCGGGTTGGGTGGAGGGAGCAGGGGGACTTCGCAGGCTGGGTTCCTTCATTCAGCAACTGGCCCGGACTTGCCGGTCCACAGTGGCTGCTACACTAGCCCAACAAGAGATCCTTCTTCTGGGTGTGGCCTCCCCGCATCCTTGAGATGCCCAGGCAGCTCTTGCCACCATATTGTCAACAAGCCACCTGCCCAGAGTTCTGGTCCTTTCCCGTGCCTGTATCTGGTTTTGCTAGCTGCATCCATAGTGCCTGTCACCAGTGGGTGCTTAAGAAACATCTGTTGAATAAAAAAAAATTAAAGTCCTTGTGTAGATGATAAAACTACAACTTTGAAACAAAATTCAGGGGCTGGCCCCGTGGCCGAGTGGTTAAGTTCGCGTGCTCCGCTGCAGGCGGCCCAGTGTTTCGTTGGTTCGAATCCTGGGCACGGACATGGCACTGCTCATCAAACAACGCTGAGGCAGCGTCCCACATGCCACAACTAGAAGGACCCACAACGAAGAATATACACCTATGTACTGGGGGGCTTTGGGGAGAAAAAGGAAAAAAATAAAATCTTTAAAAAAAAAAAAAAAGAAACATAATTCATGGGAATCACGGAACTCCAGAGCTCCAAGGGGGCTCGGAAACTAGCCAGCCAACCTCCTTGCTTCAGAAGAGGAAACTGAGGCCCAGAGACAGGGAGGGACTTCCTGGGCTGCAGAGAGAGTGAGAACAGGGACAAGAAGCCAGGCCACTGGTGTGACCTCTCACTGGCCATTTTCCTCCTGTCATAAGCCCCACCTGCTTTCTCTCACCAGCTAAACTTCACCATTGGCACTTGACGAATGCTTTCAGATCACCTCCCTCAGCCCTGAGACCTTGGCACAAAGACTCTGGAAGCCACTGGCAAAGCCTCCTTTCTGGTAAGTTCTTTTCTTAGTTTTGGAACTACCTGAAGATGCACAACCAGTCCTGAAAACTGTTTCAACCCCAAATCAAGAACAAGTGCTGCTTTTGAAAATTCTCCATTTTGGGTTAACTCTCAAGTGGAGCCCTACACCATGTGATCTGGCAAGGACCTGAGATGTTCTGGGCCAATTCCAGAAGGGGAAGCTGAGGCCAGAGAAGGACAGAGACTTTCCCAAGGTCACACAGGGAATCAGTGACAGGGCTGGGACCAGAACCCGGGTCTCTCTACTCTCAGGCCCATGCTCCTCTCTCTACAGCAGGCTGCAAGTAGCCGGACTGGATTAACTTGAAGGTCCCTGCAGACTCTGATCCGAGGCTAACAGATCCTTCTTAGAACAGGATTCTTCTTCAGACTGTGGTCAGCTATGTAGACACCTGTTGCAGGTCCTCAGCAGAGAGTAACTCTTCTTTCATTCCAAGTCATTCCAAGAACAAACAAACTGGTATTCAAAAAAAAAATCCAAACTGGTATTCAAATTAGTGGCCAGCATTTAAAAACTAAGATATTTTTACATACAAATCCAGATTTCCACCTTATCTTAGAGAAATCAGACAGTGTGGCAATAATGGTCCTGCCCTCCAGCATGCCAACCGCTGGCTGAACTGCCCAGCAGTTGTCACACACTCGCTGTCCCCAGCTGGCCAAATTGCCTCCTTTCTATTGCCTTCCCAGGCCTTGAAGGCATTTGGGTTTGCAGCCCCTGTCCTACTGCACTTGAGAATTCCCCAGAGAAGTGGTCACGTAGGCACTGTTTGCTGCCTCCAGGGACAAGGAATTGATACCAGTCTGTACTGTGGCTGGTCAGTGGATCATGGTGGGGAGGCAGAGCGTGATTTGAACCACAGCTTATCTGAATCCATGTACAACAGGTCATGCTATAATGTAACTCCAGAGCCTAATAAACTTTAATTGCCTCTCCAGGCTTGTTTTGGCTGAGGCAGATAAGAAAGCCACTCTTGGGAATGACTTCACAGACTTGCAGGCCATAGAAATGAAGTCCAGATGCCACTGCATTCCAGGCAAACTAGAGGCCTGGTCCTGACGGCTCTTTTGAAGTCTCAAAGGCAGACACTGCTGATATCAAAAGATATTTTGGATGGTTTGGAGGTTGACCTGTGGGTTCTTGAGCAATGACAGCTCTCAGACAAATTAACTTTCTACGACCTTGCCAGGAATTGTCACCACCACCCATGTTTCATAATCCATGGGAGGAACGGGGGTTCTTATAGCAACGTCAGGCCGCTGAGTACTTCATCAGGAGGTGGCCCGGGGAATCTGGGCAGACACTCTTTATAGAGTTCTTGGCAAGCTTCAAATTTTGAAACTTTAAAATAGCAATGACTTTGTTCCTACCACACTTATCAGTGGTCAAATCTCAAAGTCAACAGAAATATTAGAGTCCAGCACTGTTAGATCTGGGAGGGGCCTTGTGTGTTTCACCTCGTTCAACTCTCTACCTTAACTGAGAAGCTCCCTATAGCAACCCAGAGAAGAAGGGTCAGCTAGCCTTGGTTTGGGCAACAAGTCTTCCTAATAATGGGTCAGAAGCTCTCCCCACTGAAACTTCCATCTCCTGCCCCCAGTTTTATGCTCAAAGTAGGAACGATTTTTATGCCTGTCTTCACCTACAGCCACTGAGCACCACCATACTTGCTTCCCCTCTGCAGGCTTAGTCTGCAGGCTAAGCCACACTAGGTCATCCATTCTTCCCTGGGAGGCCTTCATTTTGAGGCCTGGCCACCTCCTGCAATTGGCCAGTGTTCCTCTTCAGCATCTCTTCACAACAGCTGTAACTTTAAGAGGACAGAGTTCTTGCTCCAGGACCTCCAGAGAAGAAGGGCTAACTCCAGCTGTGCCACATTCCAGGTTCACGTGTGCAGAGTTTGCACAGATAGTTCCCTATCATCAAACAGCTTTTATTTATTTAACAAATATTCCTGTAGCAGTATTGCTATACTGGTATTTATTTAACAAATACGTTAGCAGTATTGATTTATTAGGTCCCCATAACCCTATGAGATAAAGTTTATTATCATCATCCCCAGTGTACAGATGATGAAGCCAAGACACAGGGAAGCGAAGCCACTTGACCAAAGTGCCAATTAAGCGAGGAGACTGGAACTCAGACTCAGATCGTTGGAGTCTGGAGCTGGTGCTTGTAACCTGGGCTGCCTCTCCATGCAGTTGTTAACATTAAACATGGGGATGAAGGCCTCCAGAGAGATCTGGAAACACTGTCTTCCTGATAAGTCAGCCCTATGCTGAGAGGACAGGTGACTCATCTAAAGTCACTCATTCTGCAGTGATGGAGTTGGGACTTCAATTGGGTTCCAAATTCAGGGCTCTTTGCTCTAGCCAGAGCGTGCTGAGTGGACTAGTCAGATTTAATTAGTGGAATCCTCCAACGTAGCGATTTCACAAAGATCCTATCCAGGAAAGTGAGATGCATTCTAGTCTGGCTTGAAGCCCATATGCATGTCTGACAGGCCACAATTATCCAGTGTGTCTCTGGGCCACGGAGAGAACTACCCAACCTAGACATCTGATATTTTGAAAGTGCACATATTAGAAAATACATGGAGGCCTCATTAATTCATAGCCCAATAATTCAGAAGTCATCATGGTCTCTGCTGGGCTGACGCACACATTATATTGATCAGAGATGGACAAACGCTTTCTTGTACAGGGCCAGTTAGTAAATTTGTTGGGAAAGGCAGTCATGCACAGCCTGGTGACCCCTGCACATTTGCGTAAGAGTGTGGGCCCCAAACACTTCCTTCCAGGAAGATAAGGAGCTCTCAGAGCCTGTGCAGAGAATATCAGCTTGTTTGGAAATATGTCTCCCCTGCTGACAGACTTGATGTGTACTTTTCTGTTCTGCTTTAGTGTGTGCATCAGAGGGAACTCGCCACGCCACTGGTTTATCTGCTCCTGGCGGGAGGGAACAGAGTTCTCCACCAGCAGCATAACGGGGGCACAGGCAGACCGTCTCCCTGCATCAGCTGCAAGACAAGACCTCCCGGCCATGGGGGCCTGATGCTCACCGTTGAAGCCGATCCAGCTCTGTCTCTTCTCTGTGAGTAAAGTGTGATTCCATCCAGGGCCTGTGTGAGTCGTGTCTTTCTTGGTGACCCCAGCACCTGAAACCATGCACTTTAGATATCTTACTACCTCTGCCTTGTAACTGAGGTATTGACCTATTTTCATGTAATGTGATTGCTGATATGATCAGGTTTTAGCATGTCATCTTCCTATTTATTTTCTATTTGTGTCATCTGGTCTTTGCTGCATTTTTCCTTTTTGTTGCCTTCTTTTGGAATGATTGAATACTTTTTATGATTTCATTGCATCTCCTTTGTTAGCTTATTAGCTACAACTCTTTGTTTTGTTATTTTAGTGGTTGTTTTAGACTTTTTAATGTACATCTTTACCTTATCACATTCTACCTTCAAGTGACATTATAATATTTCACAAATACTATAAAATCTTTATAATAGTATACACTTCCATTTCTCCCCCTTCTGACCTTTTATGTTATTGTTGTCCTATATTTTGCTTTTTCGTATGTTGTAAACCCCAAATACATTATTCTTTTTGTTTAAACAGTCAATCATCTTTTAAAGAGATTTAAAAAATATGAAAAAGTTCTATACTTCCCCATGTAGTTATCATTTTCAGGGCTTTTCATTCAGATCCAGATTTCCACCTGGTGTCATTTTTCTTTTGTCTGAAGAGTTCCTTTGACATTTCTTATTGTTCAGGGCTAGTGGTAATGAATTCTTTCAGCTTTGAAAAAGTTTCACTTTCATTTTTGAGAGACATTTTTGCTAAATACAGAATTCTAGATTGATAGGGTCTTTGTCCCTTTAACACTTTAAAGATGCCATGCCATTCTCTTCTGGCTTGCATAGTTTCTGAGGAGAAGTCTGCTGCCGCTCTGATCTGTGCTCCTCTAAGATGCTTCCTTTTACTCTTCACTTTTTACTTCTTACTATTCTTTTTACTTTTTACTTATCACTGGTTCAGCAATTGACTGTAATGTTTCTCAGCATGTCAAGTTTTTTCTTGTTTACTCTTCTTGAGGTTCACTGAGCTTCTTGGATCTATAGCTTTACAGTTTTCATCATATTTGGGGAATGGCCATTATTTCCTCAAATATGTTTTCTGTCTCCTTCCCTCTTTCCTCTCCTTCTGGTATGTACTTTTGATACTCAGTATTGTCCCACAGGATGTTCTAT
Source organism: Equus quagga (assembly GCF_021613505.1). NCBI lineage: Eukaryota > Metazoa > Chordata > Mammalia > Perissodactyla > Equidae > Equus > Equus quagga. Next base: position 90,335,555 of record NC_060278.1, on the reverse strand, counting down.
TCATTCCTTTTCCAGTATTTTTCTCTGTGCTTCATTTTGAATAATTTCAATTTCTGTAAAGCTTTAATTTTACTGATCTTTTCTTCTGCAGTGTTCAATGTGCTGTTAATCACATTCAGTTTATTTTAATTTCAGATATTGTATTTTTCATCTCCTAAAAATTTGATTTAGGGGGCCGGCCCCATGGCCAAGTGGTTAAGTTTGTGTGTTCCGCTTTGGCGGCTGAGGGTTTCACTGGTTCGAATCCTGTGTGCGGACATGGCGCTGCTCATCAAGCCATGCTGAGGTAGCATCCCACATGCCACAACTAGAAGGACCCACAACTAAAAATATGCAACTATGTACTGGGGGGCTTTGGGGAGAAAAAGGAAAAAAAATCTTTAAAAAAAATTTGATTTGGATTTTTAAATATATCTTATGACTTTCCTCATTATGTTCATGTTTTCCTTTATACCCTTGAATTTTCATAAGCTAACAATAGCTGTTTAAGGTCTTTATCAGCTAATTCTATCATCTGTGTCATTCTGGATCTATTGATGTATTTTTCTTCTGATTCTGGTCATATTTTTCTACATCTTTGCATGCTTGACGATTTTTTGTTGGGTGCCAAACACAGTAACTTTTATGTTGTTGAGTGCTGGGTTTTGCTGTATTTCCTTCAACAGTGTTGGACTTTGTTCTGCCAAGCAGTTAAGCTACTTGCAGATCAGTGTGAGGCCTGCTGGTAAGCGTTTCTGTGGCAGGCTGAGAGCAGCCTTTACCCTAGGCCTAATGCAGCTCCACTACACAGGCATGACCTTCCTGAGGATTCTGCCCAGTGCTCTGTGTATTCCAAGGTCTCTCCACTCTAGGTAGCAGAAACCTCAACTATTTCCAGGCCTATTGGAGCTCTGGGAATGATTTGGCCTACCGCTTTCTGTTTGTTCTTTCCCTGGTCTCATGGAGCTTCATCCCACAAATGTCCTGATCAGAACTCACCTAAGGTTCAAGGGGACCCTCTGCAGATTTTTTTTTTTAAAGATTGGCACCTGAGCTAACAACTGTTGCCAATCTTTTTTTTTTTTTTTTCTGCTTTATCTCCCCAAACCTCCCCTGTGCATAGTTGTGTATCTTAGTTGCAGGTCCTTCTAGTTGTGGCATGTGGGAGGCCGCCTCAACATGGCCTGATGAGTGGTGCCATGTCCGCGCCCAGGATCTGAACCAGTGAAACCCTGGGCCACCACAGCAGAGTATGCGAATTTAACCACTCAGCCACGGGGCTGGGCCCCTCTGCAGATTTTCTGATCTCTCTGACACAGTGGGCCTCTGGTTCCCTATCTCTATGCTGCAGACTGAAAGCACCCTCAATGAGTAAGACGGGGAATCACCTCTCTTTGTTTGTCTTTCTTCTTTCAGGGCCTCACAGTTCTATGCTTCCTGATGTTCAATGTCTGGAAACATTTGTTTTATATATTTTGGCTGCTTTTCTAGTTGTTTATGGTGGAGGGGTCCCAATTCCCATAGCACTTAATCCTTCATGGGTGGAACTCTACCCAGTTGTTTCCATTATTGGTTTAGAATTGAAAATACCATTTAACTAAGAGAAGGTGACTTCACTGAATGTTGTTAGAGACCTTTAAGAAAACCGTGTTTGGAATTGGTTCATAAATATTCCTGAGTTTTACAATTCTACCAAGAAGCCAGGCTCTGTCAAGATTTTTATGAAATTTTGAGCTGGGAAGGGATCTTCAAGGTTAACCTGATTGATCAAGTCATAACCAATTACTTAAATTCACTTTTTAAAGTGTTCAAGATTTTGACAAGGGTGCCAAGACCATTCAGGGGGAAAGAATAATCTCTCCAACAAATGGTGCTGGGAGAACTGAATATCCACATGCAAGAATAAAGTTGAACTCTTACTTCACACCATATACAAAAAGTTAACTCAAAATGGATCAAACACCTAAATATAAGAGCTAACAGTATAAAATCCTAGAAGAAAACATAGGAGTAAATCTTCGTGACCTTAGATTTGGCAACATTTACTTAGATGTGAGACCAAAAGGCATAGCTACAAAAGAAAAAAATAGATAAATTGGAATTCATCAAAATTAAAAACGTATATACATCAAAGGACTCGATCAAGAGAGTGAAAAGACACTCATAGGATGGGAGAAAAAATTTGCAAGTCACATATGTGATAAGGGTCTGGTATCCAGAATACATAAAGACCTCTTACAACTTAACAACAAAAGAGGGGCCGGCCCTGTGGCCGAGTGGTTAAGTTCACGCGCTCTGCTTTGGTGGCCCAGGGTTTCGCTGGTTCGGATCCTGGGCGCAGACATGGCACTGCTCGTCAGGCCACCTTGAGGCAGCATCCCACATGCCACAACTAGAGGGACCCACAACTAAGATATACAGCTGTGCATTGGGGGGATTAGGGGAGAAAAAGCAGAAAAAAAAAAAAAAGGAAGATTGGCAACAGTTGTTAGCTTAGGTGCTAATCTTTAAGAAAACAAAAACAAAAACAAAAACAACAAAACAACAAAAGAGACAACCCAACTCAAAAAAGGGCTGAGGACTTGAATAGACATTTCTTCTATTCTTCTTCTGCCCATAAATGGGCAACAAGGCATGTAAAAAGATGCTCAATGTCATTCATCATTGGGGAAATGGAAATCAAAACCACAATGAGGTATCATTTGATATCCACTAGGATGGCTATTGCTATGGATTGTGCCCCCTCCCAAAACAGTGATGTTCAAGTCCTAACTCCCAGTATCTGTGAATGTGACCTGATTTGGAAATAAGGTCTTTGCAGATTTAATCGTTAAGATGAGGCCATTGAGCTTAATCCAATTTGACTGGTGTACTTGTAGGAAGAGAGAAATTTGGGTAAAAACACAGAGAAGGAAGACGACCATGTGAAGATGGAGGCAGAGATCCGAGTTACACTGCCACAAGCCAAGCAGTGCCTGTGGCCACCAGCAGTTGGAAGAGGCAAGGGAGGATCCTCCCCTAGAAGCTGTGGAGGGCGCGTGGCCCTGCAAACTCCTTGATTTTAGAATTCCAGCCTCTCGAAGTGTGAGACAAGAGACTTGTTTTAAGCCACCCAGTTTGTGGAACTTTCTTACAGAGCCCTAGGACACTAATACAGGTATAATTTTAAAAATAGAAAGTAAGCGTTGACAAGAGTGACGGTTAATTTTACGTGTCAACTTGGCAGCACCACGGTGTCCAGATATTTGGTCAAATGTTATTCTGGATGTTTCTGTGAACGTGTTTTTTGGATGACATTAACATTTAAGTTGATGGGTTTTGAGTAAATCAGATTACACTCCATAAGGTGGGGGGGCCTCATCCAGTCAAAGGTATTAATAAAACGAAGACTGACATCCCCCTCGAGCTAGAAGGATTTCTGCCAGCAGACTGCCTTTGGGCTTGAACTGCAACTCCTTCCTGGGTCTCCAGCTGCTGGGCTCCCCTGCAGATTTTGGCCTTACCGAGCTTCCACAATCGTGTTTTCCAGTTCCTTAAAACAAATCTCTCTCTTTCTCTCTCCACGCCCTGTTGGTGCTGTTTCTCTGGAGAACCCTGACTAGCAGCAAGAATGTGGAGAAACTGGAACCCTCACACATTGATGGCGGAAATGTAAAATGGTGCAGCCCCTGGGGAAAATCATTTGGTGGTTCCTCAATTAGCTAAACATAGAGTTACCATATGATCCAGCAATTCCATTCCCAGGCATATACCTGTAAGAATTGAAAACAGGTGTTCAAACAAAAATTTGTAAAAGAATGTTAACAGCAGCACTATTGACAACAGCCAAAAGGGAGGAAGAACCCAAATGTCCATCAACTGAAGGATAAACAAATGTGGCATATCCGTACAACGGAGTATTACTTAACCATAAAAAGGAATAAAATTCTGATAAATACTACAACATGGATGAACCTTGAAAACGCTATGCTGAGTAAAAGAAGCTAGACACAAAGGGTCACGTATTGTATGATTCTATTTATATTAAAAATCCAGAACAGGCAATTTCATAAAGACAAAAAACAGATTAGTGGCTGCCAGGGGCTGGGCGTAGGGGGGTAATGGGAGTGACTGCTTAATAAGCATGATGTTTCCTTTTGAGAGGATGAAGATGTTCTGGAACTAGATTGTGGTGATGGTTGCACAACGTCATGAATGTACTAAATGCCACTTAACTGTACACTTTGAGAGTGATGAAAATGGTCAACATATGTCATGTGTATTTTGCCACAATAAGAAAGAATGTGTTCAAGTGTACACAGAAGGATAATTCAGGAATTCACTAATTATAAACAAACTGAAGTTGTGGAGATGTACTTTTTAAGTTAACAAAAATAAAAGTGAAGCAAGAAGTAAAAGTCCTAAAATAAATCACGTGTGTAACTACCACAACAGACAAGCAGTCTTGCGGAATCACAATCAAAAAGCGACTTCCTTTTTGTCTCCTACTGTCCCTTGAAATCCAATTGTGGTGCTGGCGCAGACCCTGACTCTAGAAGAAAACTCAGGCCTCCACAGCTTCTCTAGTCAGCCTTACTTCATCATCATCAATCTTGTGGTCACACTTAGGGTGCAAAACAGTCTCGACTCAGACATTTAAATGTTCAATCCCACGTTATCATCAAAGTGTCTTGTCCTCTGCAGCTGAGGTGGCTCGGGCGTGCTGGGGGGGAAGCCAGCATCACGGGACGGAGGCCTCCTTGGTCTCGGAGGCTTCCAACTCCTCCAGGGATGGGGCAGTGGGGGTGAGGAAAGGAAGGCGAAACAGGAGAAAAGCCTTACTGAGGTCTCGTGGTGACGGGGCACTGGCTTGGCGAGTTTAACTCCCTCGTTCTCACGTGAGCCCCTCCGACAGGCCTCAGAGTGGCTCATCCTCTCCCTTCTCCCAGTCAGCCCACCTTTGTCCCCCATCACCAGGGATCTCTCAGGGGGATGCCTCCCCTCTGGCTCTTTGCTTTCCGCTCCTTCCGCAGCACTGCGAGGAGGAAGTTCGCCTCCTTGAGGAGACCCCTCGCCTCTTGGTCAGGCTCTGAGATGACTCCATGCCAGGTCTCTGGCACGCAGCCCACATCCAGGCTTGGGGAGGCGGGCATGCACCCCCTGCCCTGACAAACTCTAGGACTGGGGCTGCGCCCAACTCAGCCACCTCTCCCTTGCTCCATTATCAAAGCACCTGGCCTTTTCATCCTCTAGATTTTTCCAGGCAGGGGTCTTTCCAGTCCACCAGATCGCCACCCTACAGGGGACACATACTGAGCTCCACTGAGGCCCTTTTCCCTAGCCTTGAGCTAACGGGCAGGTGGCATCCACTGCTCTGCTTAGGGAGACTCAAAGCACACAAATGGCTCTCTTCAAAGAAATCCCCACTAAACATCCTCTTCCTTCAGCTCTAACTCCCCTTTCATACCCTCAGTGTGGGTGGGGGACTTTAAGAGGGCTACAGGTTTTTGACCATCTCCATGGTAAATACGCATATGGTACAGGTATGTGGGACCTATTGCTGCCTTCTAAAAAACATCTATTTAATCTCTTGGTACATGTGCATTTAAATACCTACATTCATTATTGAGTATAGTAACAGCTATCATTGAGCCCCTAATTTGTCCCAAACATGGCACTAGGCCCTTTTTACAAACATCTCATTTAAACTTATTAATAGGTATGTTTGTAACTATTTTGATTTATCAATTTCATTACTACCAAGTCATACAGATAACCAGCATTTAAAGATCTACGGAGTGCATTATTAATAATAATATTCTCAGGGGCCGGCCCGGTGGCGCAGTGGCTAAGTTTGCACATTCTGCTTCTCAGCGGCCCGGGATTCACCGGTTTGGATCCTGGGTGCAGACATGGCACCACTTGGCACGCCATGCTGTGGTAGGCATCCCACAGATAAAGTAGAAGATGGGCACGATGCTAGCTCAGGGCCAGGCTTCCTCAGCAAAGAGGAGGACTGGCAGTAGTTAGCTCAGGGCCAGTCTTCCTCAAAAAAAATAAATAAATACAATAATATTCTCAGTAGAAAGAAATATTCTGAAAGCCTAGCCATAGAGCCATAGAGTCTAGATCTGGAAAAGACTTCAGAGGTTAGTCAACTTCATTCATTTCCTTTAAGAAGCAAATGAGGTCCCAAAAGGCTGAGGGACTTGCCCAAGGTCATCACAGTGAGAGATAAGTTGTGGGTTATCACTTGCCACAGCTACCTCCTATTCGTAAAAAATATTAAATAAATTCAGATTTATACTGCTAATTTTAATATTTATCAAGCCAGTGATGGAAGTGAATTTTTAATGCAAAATAACTATTTCAGACTCTAAAAGATGGAATAAACTGAGCTTTCAACACTACATAAACCTGTAGGAACCCAATCTACTGTACAGGAGAATAATAGATTCTTAATTGAATCTGTGCTCAGAGTGGAAGAATGATTTTTAAATGGAAAATCTGCAGCGGTGGCGATGAGAAATGAGTTTAGCTAGATGAATGATCATAGGAGAAAGCAAGATAGCAAACCAGGCTGGAAAATAGCTGTAAGAAAAAGATGTCAATAAACCAAATGCAGATTGTTTGTGCCTAGAAGAGTGAACGGTCTCTTGTGTTCTGATCCTTATAGCCTACGATCTCCAGGGTTTCATGTACGTTATTTTTTTTTAATGTAAGTTATACAGCCCAATGGTGATGTTATTAACATATCTAACAAATATTATTGGGAACCTAGGACATGCCATCCAGCATTCTTAGACTTCAGTCGTGCATTCTTCTCAGGCAATACAACAATCATACGCTTTTAGGGCTGGCAGGGAGCCTAGATATAATTCAGTCCAATACCACATTTCAAAGATAAGAAAACTGAGGCCCAGGCAGAGAAGTACCTTGCCCAGGAAGGTCACACAGAGTTAACGGCTCTAATCAGAAAAGTTAAGCATTTTGACAGATTCATGAACTCTTGGGTAGTTCCATCTTCAGCTCTAAGGACCTCAGAGTCACATTTTGTAGCCAGAAGTGCTAATTAAACGAGAGGAATTATGGATTTACTATTTATAGGTAGGAGTGAAGACATTAACTAGGCCATGAAACCTGGGGACACAGAAGGAGATCTTGTCTCCTGAGATTCACATCTTACATTCAACCTTTCTATTTTCCGACAGAACTTGAGCAAATGCGTAGTCTCAGCCTTCCTAGTTCTGGACCTGGAGCTGAGCGCACGTGGGGGGAGGACCGCGGCTGCTGCCGTTCTCTGCATCATGGGATGAGTGGCTAACCCCACTTCTGCCAACGCTGCCCTCACCCAGCAGAAAGGTTAAAACCATCCTTCCAAACACATCAATTACTTCAGAAGAACCTATTTCAAACCATCTTTCTATTATTTTGAGTTTTAACCAATAATAGTCAATATGCTTTCATCGAATTTAAAAGCGAAAAGAAGAAAGGAAACCCACAAAAATGTTTTAAAAAGACATACCACTTGGGTTTGCAGTTATCTCACATTTTTCTTTTTACTGTTCAGAGTGGCTTTCACTGTATTGCCAAAATCAAGTCTCTCTCAGGAGGCCTAGCAGTGCGAACAAAAGCGCTGAAATCAAACAACTTCCAGGTTTTAATCTGTCGGAGACTGTGTGGTACTGAGGAAAGAGTCATTTAACCTCTCTGCATCAGTTCCCACTTCTGTACAATGAGGATAAAACTATGGCGGTACGGTACTTCTCCTGGGTACTGTGTGGATTGCCTAATTAAAGCTAATTAAGCCCCTGGAAAGAACCAGAAAATACTATGTAAATGCTGAGTATTTATGGGCCACTAACAGTCACAAAAATTCCTACAGGACAAGATTCTGTGTAGACAGCAAAATTTCTATTGGTGATTATTAATTACCCATTGCCTACAAAGAAAGCACTGGGTGTTCTGTAACAGGGTGGGAAACAAAACATCACACAACGTCATTCAACAACACCATCTTTATTCAAAAATATATATCTATGAGACATTTCAGAATATACTGCTGCCGCCAATGACAGCCTATACTTCTAAATAAAGTCCTAAATTAATATACAAATTTAAGCTTTAAAAATATTCTTTAAGAAAAAAACAAACAATAAAAACAAAGGAAGATTGAAGACCTTCTGAGGAATATGACCTAAAGGAAAGGTCCTTTGAGGCCTACCGATGCCCTAAGTAAAGAAGAAAAAACACAAAACAAAAACCACCCATCCCGCCCCACCAGATCACTTCATACAGAGGGAAAAACGTTCACTTAAATTAAACAAATGGAGGAAGCACACTTAGAGAGGATGTGGGGAGAAGTCCAATTTAAAAAACAAAAGCATTTCATTTAAAACAACCGAAACTAACTTCCTCACAGGAAGTCCACTAGTAACAGGTGTTAAGAGGCCAACAAATTCATTTACATAATTGCTACAGTTTCATTTCTTGCTCTTGCTGTAAGAATTATGCACCAATTGCTGGTCAAAGACTCAATCAGTTAAAACATAGCAGTGGGCGAAATCCATTATGTTATAACATTTTCATCTAGCTGATCGTATCTACAATATCTACCACACCCTTTTCGTTTGTGGCTACTAACATTTTGCTTCCTTGGTGAAAGCATAGAGAAATGTCCAAGATGGGTCTGTTCAGAAACAAGCTCATAGGCAGGACTAAAGCAGCGCATCATATGGGGAGGGGCATATGTGCGGAAACAGCAAAGACTGGAATTTATCTTGCAATTTTAGTAAAGTTACTGCCCTGGGAGAAAAACTTACACAGAGACTCATTAGTTTAATAATGACAGGACAATAGGCAGTATCAATAAGCAAACAACACACAGACCATATTTGAATCAGAAAAACAGCTTAAATGTTACCAGGTTCTACACAGAATTGAACTGAATACCTGCTACGTGTTCTCACTTCATGGCAGGCAGCCTGAGCTTCTGAAGGGAAGCTTGTTACACTTTTTAAAACATAGGTTATGTTTTAACATGTTTAACATGTAAAATTACAAATAATTGGCTTTTTGGTAATCCTGAAAAGAGCAACTCAAAATAATGGAGATTCTGAAGCCCTTTGCACTGAATTCCTTTTTATAGCTTCTAGATTTCAGCCTCTGGGCTACAATTCCTATTACACTATTGGGGCAAATTGTTTTCTGCCCTTTCCAATGTCAAAAATAAGCCTGCCAAATTAGAATGATTTACAGTTAACAGGCCTAACCTTTACTAAAAGCAAAGTAAAAATCCTCTCTAACTACATTATATAGTCATAATGTCAGCTGGCATGATAATGGAATTAAAACCCCAAACAAGTACCCCCATCTTTCCCCCTTCCCCTGCCCGGTGAGCTGTTCAACCACATCTGAGGCAAAGTACTCCTCCTCCTACGGGCACAGGACACGTGCAGTGGCGTGAACTGATGGACAGACAAGTGCACAGAGCGTCATATGTGCAAGGGAGATATTCAAGTTTAGTCACCATACTGTGGACATGTGCCCACACCGTGAATTAAATGTTAGTGTGTGCCCTACTCCCCTAAAGAAAGGGTCATAGGAACACGCAGGCAGAGCCTGGGCTCTCAGGATGCCTGAGCTTCTGAAAGGGGCCCACCAGCACCATTTCTAACAATCGCCCTCAACCAATTGGGGTCAAAAGATCATGTTTTTAGGAACACGCTCTACGACAGTGGGTGGGACTCTCGACAAGTGCAGCCTGGGAAGGCTGTTTGTAGGAACCTGAAGCAAGTAACTTACTTTCAAGTCGTGCCTGTGATGCCTGTTTCTGTCTCTGGACTGTGACTTTACGTCCCAGACAGCTTCGAATGTCACTGCTAGATTCTCTAGCCTGCTTACGAAAAACGCACCTAACCTTTGACAGTACGTCACTGGAAGTAACGTAAGGGAGGATCGGAGATTTGGCAAACTCTTTATGGCAAAGCTGCTCAACAGCTGGGCTCCAACCTTTGGGGTGGATGAGAGCCAGGAAACCCAACAACTGAGAGCCAGTCCCTCAGTGGACGCCTGGACTAAACTTGAACAAGCCCAGCTCAGAAAAGAGAAGCTGCTTTTATGACAAAATGCTGACATGAGGGACAAGATTCTTCTGAAAGCTTCCAGAAATACACATGATTTTCATAATCTTTTCGGGGTAGAGAGGTAAAAATGGAAAATCAACAGGGGCATGAGAGCACGAAGCAGGAAAGTTTGTATTCTTTCCAAACATGAAGCTAACTGGATCCCACCTGCCACTGTTCCGAATTGTGCTCACCAGGAGAGACCGGAGAGGAGAATCAGTCTGTGGTTTTTTCTTGAGGTTGGGGGCTGGACGGAAAGAGGGATAGAACCAGGGGCTACAAGGTTACTTCCAACCACAAGTTGCCCTCTTCTTTCTGCTGGTACAGATGGCAATCTGGGGCATGACACCTGCCCTAGTCAGTTGAAAACAGGTCACCAGCAGAGGGCAGGGGGGCCAAGCCCCCTGTGACGTTGGGCAGCAATGACAGGTCGGGCAAGCTCTGAATATGAGACTTCAGTTCCTTGCGGACCTGGGTTACCCGAGCAAGCTTCTGTTTATATTCCTAAGGAGACAAAGAGAAGACAATGCAGTCAGGCACAAGGAGCCCAGACAGACGCTCTCGCCCCTTGCTCTCCTTTCTCCCCACCAGATCACCCCTCCCCCATTCAGCTAAACTACAGTGCTAGGGTTTTCAAACTCTCAAAAGGTAAAAAACTTTATGTAAAACAGGAAAGCAGAGTTCAGTACTGGTCATAGTGAATTAAATGGTATTTCACTTAGCACTTGAGATCTGGAAGTAAAAAGTGACATTTTGTATTTGCATTGTCTTTTAATTGGTTCTCATCTATTTGAAAATGCTTTATAAAAATAAAACACAGATGCTTAGGCTTTACAATTATTTTGAGGGTTCCACCTAGACATAGCTAGAAAAATCACTATAAAGCTATACTTTCTGCGTTAAACTTAGAGATTAACCCAGATTTATCATTCTGGCTGACAAGCACTACAGAAGCTCCAAATACCGCACTGCCACTACGTGTGTCCAGGACCTCCTCATTCCATACCGAGTAACTACAGCAAGTCCCTGAGGAGGCCTTCTAGTAGTCTCTCTAAACACGCCAGACTTAGCTTCCATCCAATCACTCCCATGAGAAAGTAAAGCGTGGCACCACACCATCTCCATGACTGCTCAGAGCTCAAGGTCTTCTCAAATGGATTTCTCACAGCTTCCCAACCCCCCATACACAGGCGATGGCCTGCATGGGCCATTTGTTTCCGATTGCCCTCATGCCTGGGGGAATCTCTTTCTTCTCCTGGTCCCAGGGAAGGCCTGTCTCCATTCCTCTGCCCACTTGCTGAGTCCCACCTCTCTCGGAAATCTTTCCTCCTTATCCGGGAGACTGGCCCCCATCTGCACCAGCTCTGGAGTCCTCCTGTGCACTGAGTGTGCATCTGAGCCCCAGGCTGCTCTTAGGTGCTCTCTCCATATGAGTTAGCCTTCTACATTCTTCTAAAATATGACTCCCCTGATGACTGGAACTGGGTATACTTTTTTCTTTCTTCAGCTCCCAGCAAAAGGTCCTCTTGGTAAATCTCTATGGAATGACAACCCTGGGCCATGTGAGGTTTGGGGTTTATGGCCCCCTTGAGGCCGTTCTTTTTTCTCTAGCTGTGGCACCCTGCTCGGTATTTCTGCAGGACAAGGTTCCTGAGGCTGGGCCCTTGCTGACTAAAGCCCCCAACAGAACACACGGGGCTGAGACTCAAAGCCCTGGGTCTAGTTCCGGCTCTGACGCTAACTTGCTGTGTGCATGTGGACATGTTCCCTCTCTTCCTTCATCCTCACCTTCCTTATCTGAAAATGAAGGAAATGGACCACCCATAAGATTTTTCTTCCAGTGCTAGAGATTCCTTCATGCCAGACACGTTACACACACCTGGAGAGGCAGAGGGTTTGAGGGCACAAGCTTAAGCACTCTTGGGAGGAGTGATAAGACAGGAAATAAGTTAAATGAAAACACTTAGTTCAAGTTATGAAGACAAAGTCCCAGAAAGGAGTGGGAGAAGGGACTTGGGGATCCAGGCAGGGAGCCTCTACCCCAGCATTACTGCAGGCAGCCAGCCTTTCACCCGAAATGAGGGCTGCTCGGACAGGCCATCAGATGAAGAGCCAGGAAGGAAGCAAGCTCGCCTCGCATCTCATTTCCTGCCTATGTAGACTTCACCCCTAAAACATGACTTGTGTAAATGATCAATAATGACTCTCCTAATCAAACTAGCAAGCTTCAGGAGGCCAGGCCCATCTGCCTCACCCAGCACCCACCATGCCTAGCAGTGCGCTGTAAACAGGTGTCCAACACAGCTGCCCAATGAATTAACAAGAGGTAAACAACACATAACGTTACGTATAAGTACCCCACATTAAGTAATCATTACCTTTCATTCTTGAAACTGAAAACTAATCTCAAATGTGAGGATCTAAAATGTCAAAGTTCCCTGCCTTTCCCTCTACGAATGTTTTTCTTCTTTGGTTTTATAGACTTCATCAGAAATTAATAGAGGAGACCAATTCTCTATTACTGGACATGGACTCATTTAATAACTTCTCCTGAATTCCAAGTACAAAAAGGATAAAATAGTTACCCCTTGCTCCCTGCCCAAATCCGAGAGATGAAAGCCACCTCGATCGGAGCCAACCGCTCTCGGCACCACAGAGTACTTCAATGAAGGAATCACTCAGAACAGACTGAAAGTCACCGAGGCTCTCGTGAGGCAAGCTGGGGTCAGAATCTAAGGCTCCTCACCCTTGGGTGACCCTCAGACTAACTCAGCAAGCCCATCCGAGGTTAAAAAGGAAGGTGGATGATCTGATTAGACACCGCCTTGAGTTCTAAGAACTCTCTCCCAGGAAATCTTGGAAAAAAAAAAAAAAGATCTCATTTTGTTCTTGTTTGGGGGCGGGGTTAGTAGTAGCTTAGCATTCTAAACATCACCAAAGAAACTTCACTTTAATCAAAGGAAATATGTTCCACATCAAAGTGCTCTCTTCAAGGCCACTCTGAAAGCTGATGGATCCTGCCCACACCTCCTCACACCACTGTGTGACCCTTTCCAGAGGATTTCTATTTTCAGAGCAGGTGCATGAGCATAGGAGGAGGGCATCACCATAGAAAGGACAAGAGTGAGACTGTCACTGAAAAAGATTAACAACATACGGGCTGCAAGACACAGGGCAATATACAGAAGTCAACTGCTTTCTTATATACCAGCAATGAACAAGTGGAAGTGGAAATTAAAACAAATAACCATTTACATTAGCACCAAAACAATGAAATACTTAGACATAAATCTAAGAAAACATATACAAGTTCTATATGAGGAAAACCACAAAGCTCTGATGAACAAACAAAGAGCTAAATAAACATTTGGATGTTCCATGTTCATGTACAGGAAGACTCAATATTGTTAAGATGTCAGTTCTTCCCAACTTGACCTACAGATCCAACGCAATCTCAGTCAAAATTGCAGCAAGTCATTTTGTGGATATAGACAAAGTGATTCTAAAGTTCACATGAAGAGGCAAAAGACTCAGAATAGTCAACATAATACTGACGGAGAACAAAGTCAGACACTACTTGACTCCAAGGCTTACTGCAAAGCTACAGTAATCAAGATGGTGTGGTATTGGCAAAAGAAGAGAAAAAGAGATCAATGCAATGACAGAGCCCGGAAATAGACCCACATAAACACAGTCAATTGATCTTTGACAAAAGAGCAAAGGCAATACAATGGAGAAAAGACAGTATTTTCAACAAATAGTATGGGAACAACAGGACATTCACATGCAAAAAAACAAATCTAGGGGGTCTGGCCTGGTGGCACGGCGGTTAAGTTTGCAGCTCCGCTTCTGCAGCCCAGGGTTGGTTCAGATCCCAGGCGTGGACCATACCACTTATCAAGCCATGCTGTAGCAGGCATCCCACACAGAAAAAAATAGAGGAAGATGGGCACAGATGTTAGCTCAGGACCAATCTTCCACAGCAAAAAGAGGAGGATTGGCAGCGGATGTTAGATCAGGGCTAGTCTTCCTAAAAAAAATACCAAACTACATAAAGACCTTACACCCTCTACAAAAATTAACTCAAAATTACAATGGAGAAAAGATAGTATTTTCAACAAATGGTACAGGAACAACGGGACATCCACATGCAAAAAAAAAAAATCTAGATAAAGACCTTACACTCTACAAAAATCAACTCAAAATGAATCACAGACCTAAAGTAAAATGGAAAACTATAAAATTCCTAGAAGATAATATAGGAGAAAATCTAGAGGATGTATGGTTTGGTGGTGACTTTTTATTTATTTATTTATTTAAGATTTTTTTCCCCCTTTTCTCTCCAAAGCCCCCCGTACATAGTTGTATATTTTTAGTTGTGCAACCTTCTAGTTGTGGGTCCATCTAGTTGTGGCATGTGGGATGCCGCCTCAGCATGGCTTGATGAGCGGCGCCATGTCCGCGCCCAGGATCCGAACTGGCGAAACCCTGGACTGCCAAAGCGGAGTGCGCAAACTTAACCACTTGGCCACGAGGCTGGCCCCTGTTCATGACGTTTTAGATACAACGCCAAAGGCATGATCCATGAAAGAACTGATAAGCTGGATGTCACTCAAATTAAAAATTTCTGCTCTATGAAAGTCACTGTCAAGAGAATGAAAAGACAAGCCACAGATTGAGAGAAAATGTTTGCAAAAGACAGCAAGTGTCATCAGGGAGATGCGAAGTAAAACAGTTAGATACCACCACACACCTATTTGAATGGCCAAAATCCAAAATACTGACCACACCAAATGCTGAGGAGGATGTGGAGCAATAGGATCTCTCATCCACTGCTGGTGGGAGTGCAAAATAGTACAGCCACTTTGAAAGATAGTTTGGCAGTTTCTTATAAAACTAAATATACTCTTACTATATACCATCCAGCAATCATGCTTACTGATATTTACTCAAATGAGTAGAAAACTTAAGTCCACACAAAAACCTGCATATACATGTTTATAGCAGCTTTATGCATAACTGCCAAAACTTGGAAGTAACCAAGACGTCCTTCAGTAGATGAATGGATAAACTGTGGTACATTCAAATAACAGAGTATTATTCAGCTCTAAAAAAAAATGAGCTATCAAGCCATGAAAAGACATGGAGGAGCCTTAAATGCACATTACTAAGTGACAGAAGCCAACTGTATGAGTCCAACTATACTACATTTTGGAAAAGGTAAAACTATAGAAACAGGGGTTGGCAGGGGGGATGAACAGGTGGAGCGCAGAGGATTTTCAGGGTAGTGAAAATACCATAATGATGGATACTTGTCATTATATATGTTCAAACCCACAGAATATACAACACCAAGAGTGAACCCTAATATAAACTATGGACTTTGAGTGATTATGATGTGTTAGTGTAAGCTCATCAATGGTAACAAATGTACCACTCTGGTGGTGGATGTTGATAATGGGGAAAGACCATGCATGTGTGGGGGCAGAGGGTACAATGGAAATCTCTGTATGTTCCTCTCAATTTTGCTGTGTACCTAAAACTGCTCTAAAAAATAGCTTTTAAAAAAACGACCTATGAGCCAAGAGGTTTAAATACATCAGCAAGGGTGACTAGGTATGTACCCTGAATACTCAAATATAGGTAAAGATTGTTTTTAAAACTGTTAACACATGTGCCTGCTTAATGGGGAGAGTTGAATGACCTAGCTTAATACCTTGAGGAGAGAATAGCAGGTCAGAATTCAGGGCAAGCTCTGATTAGGTCAAAGTGAAGTTACAATAACTTTACAGTCCGCTAAATAGATCCAGTAACTGAATCTGATCTCCCACCTTTCCTTTTTTGGAAAAAATAGATTCAGCTTTTCCAAATGAAGTCATCTATAAATGTTGCCATCGACCAAAATAATTAAGAGTGAATCCAAACAACACTATCCCCAAACACAACTCCAGGCTTCAGCTGCGTCCCAGTTCTCGCCTTCTTATGCTCCCTAGTCAGGCCATGCCTCCCTCAGCAGCCGTCTTTCCAGTTATTCTCTTTGGTTCTGGACAAGTGAAGGAGACAGGCCTCAGGCAAATCCAAAAATCTTTTTTCTCAACCTACCAGCCTACCTTCTGGCAAAAGTGTTTTCCACAAGCTCTGTTGCTACAAGGTTTCAAATCGTGTTCTCAGCCACTCTTGCTCTCAGAAGAAATCCAGGCTTCTTTTCATGATACTACTAAGACCACCTTAAATGTGATGAGACCCATTCAAATTCTTTTATTTAAGTGTGCTCTTTAATATACCAAGTACCACTCAGGTAGAGAAATGGTATGGCAAGGTGGTCACATGCTCCTTGTTGAAAATACTTTACCCTTGCAATAGAGGCCTGAGCCTTTAATCTGACACGCCATGCTGTCTGGTACAGGGATTCGAGAGATCAGGCCCTGCACAATTCACACGGGCAGGATGACACTGCTGAGGTGCTCCTGCTCACCAACCTTCCCCCCCACCGGCTGATTCATCCCAACCACAGCTCACATGGCTCTCTTTGCATGTCTTGTCTTCAGACACTTGCCTTTCCTCCACTACCAATCTTAAGCAAGAGAAGATGAGGCAAACACCCAAGTTTTCCTCTCCTGCTCCGCAAAATTTACACCGGGGCGGTGGCAGAGGTGAGGGGTGGAGTTGAATCCTCCATTTGGCTATACGCACCAACTGCAGCAAATCCCACCTCATCCCAGAGGGGCCATGGAGAGCCATGAAACACCTAATCAGACTTGCCGCTGCTACCCTGTTTCAGGATCCCTGAGGAGAGGAGATGGAGGAGAAGCGGGCACCTGGGATAAAGCCGCCTGCGTTTATGTGACTGCCAGGAAGTGTTTAAAATGTAGATGGTAAGGCCGAATGTGCAGTTCCTAGATAATGCCTAGGATTTACGCTCCTAGTAAGCTTTGCAACCTCACCTCATGGATTCTCCAAACTCGCAGGAGAAAATGTGTCCAACATCCCCCTGCTGCCTGTGGATACAGCTGACAGCGTGAACACGGACCATCACGGAGCACCAAGACAACTGGCTGAAGGGAGCAAGGCTTGCACATTCTTTGCCTTTTTTGGTTAGAGCTGTAAGCCAGACCTGACAAGCTGCAGATAAGCTCTGGGATAAGAGGGTTAGAAATGGCAGGGGCTGACACTGCAATGACCTTTCTACAGGAATTTCATCTTCAAAACAAACAAAATTATAAGCTCTTCCTCTAGCAATGCATGTAAGAAATGCTGATCAAAATGTAAACATTGTTAAACCTATTTTTTCTTGCCAGGAAGTATTTACACAAGAAAAATTATGTTAGAAATAACACCACAGGCAAGGGCTTAACTTGATGAGACAAGAGTTCCAGTATCAAGACTCATGTTTTCCTTTATCCTGTCCTGTTGTGCTGTAGGACATATGGTATATAAAAATCACCCACTGCTTGGCTACTCCCAATTAAGAGTCATAAAGGGTTATTACGCAGGGCGCAGTTTACGAAGGGCTCTGTTTTAAAGGTGAGCTGCCACGCTGAATTTAAGTCAAAGAGCTGCTTCATCACATGGAGGTTGAGAGCTGGGCAGAAAAGGGAAGCTGACCCTCACCCTAACATTAACACTCCACCCCCTCATCGCGCCAGCAGGCTTACCTCTCACCAGCAAGGCCCACAGGATCGACACTGAGAAATCACAGCCTCTACTTAAACCACGAGGAATTAATTAACAATTTCTCTCTCTCTCCCATTTACTTTTTAAGGAAAACAAAATATATAAATATTTGGACTGAAAATAAGAATGTTGCTTTTAATGTTTCTGGGAACAAAAATCCATCGGTGACCTGTACCTCTCTCCCAGCCAGCTCCAGGCTTCTATATGACTTAGTAGAAGCTGCAACATTTCAAAACGAGACATTCTGGGGTGTCGCAGCAGGGCTGGAGGTGCTGAGTAAGATGCTGGGGAAGATACAAAGAAAAGAGGAAGTTGTGGCTCCAATCCCAGTGCTCAGCGCCTCTCAGCTCCATTGCCAAAACCAGTAATAAAGGTACACACAAAGTAATTCCCAGAAGGGAAAACAACAAAAATGGCTCTAATTTGAGGAATGTTCTCAGGGCAATCCAAGCATCCACTGGAGGAGTCAAATGGTAATGGGCTTCTTAAGCTTCAAATCATACCACAGAGTATTTTCAGGGTCCTTCTTTCTCCCCAGAGCACCCTCTACACAAAAGGTTTAAGTGAGCTTCTATTGCCACAACAAAAACCCCCTTCTGACAGAGATCTGCAGAAGGGAAGAAGAATAAGAAGTTAGTGTCTAAGGATCAGCCCAGTGGCATAGTGCTTAAGTCCATGCGCTCCGCTTCAGGAGCCCGGGGTTCACGGCTTCAGATCCCGGGCACTGACCTGGCACCGCTCATCAAGCCATGCTGTGGCGGCATCCCACTGACAAAAACCAGTGGAAAACTGGCATGAATTTTAGCTCAACGACAATCTCCCCCAAGCAAAAAGAGGAAGATTGGCAACAGATGGTAGCTCAGGGCCAACCTTGCTCATACACACACAAAAAGTTAGTGTCTACACGTAACTAAACTAATAAAAATGAAACTAACAAAAATAAAACCAATTTTAGGACTGGGCAAATTTTCAAACCCTAATGTAATTATAAAGCTAAAAATTTACAATTTAACAGATCTCCATAAAATGCTTTAAAAAGATACTTATTTAAAAATAGACCTGGGTCCTTCAAAAATGCTTACATTTATGCAATGGGTCCCTCATCATATAAAACCAGGTAAAATCAAAATACTAAAGTACAAGAACTATTTACTATTTCTAATTAGTTCTTTTTTTTTTAAGTTAACCGTCAAAAATGTAAGCTTTATACAAATAACAAAGCCCCCACAAACTGGCTTCCTTAACAACCATTTTAAGAGAAAACCAGGTTATTGTTGCTGTGCAGACAAACATCAAAGCTGCAGACCTTTCCATTGTTTCTCTTTTTGAGCCAAATCCTGGTGGAGTCAAGCATTTCAGGAGGGCAGCTGAGAAGCAAAGGGCAGAAAGGAAAAGAAGAGTTTTCACACAAAATAATTTTAAGCAATGTTTATTATAATTTTAAGTGCTAGAGGGTCTGCCTGGGGCCTGGCAGCCTGTAGGATACTGCACTGCATTTGGATACAGCCCTCTCTACCATCAATAAAAAGACTTCAAATCCTTTCCATTAGCAAACAAAAAGGGAAGGAAATAACATTTCCTGGCTCCTCCAAAAGACTGACAGCATATCACCCTCCCTCCCAGCACAGGGAAGTCACCGTGGTAGAAGAGAAAAAAAAGAGTCAGAAAATCCAAGTTCAAATCCTGCAGTGTGACACACGACTTCACCTCGCTGGGCTCAGTGTCCTCACATATAAGAGAAGAAGGGAAATAATGCCTATGCCATGGGGCAGTTACAAGATTTGAATGAGACCAGGCACTCGCTCCACTGTTCAAAGCGAATTAGCAGATCTAAGGGGGAAAAAGGACAATCACACTTCTCACCTTCTATTAGTTTATGAGCAATAGTTAATCTTCCTGATTTATATGTTAAGAAAAGACATGTAGAATTGAAGAAAAAGAGAATTACTAATGGGATACAAAATCCTTCCTTCCACAAACCAATGAGCATGTCCTGAAAATTTAGCACATTTATCAGAAGCTGGCTTGAGAAAATGAAAGGGCCCTTGACTGGGGGGGGAAAGTCACAGAATTTTGTACCTAGGTGACACCATAGTCTAACTCCATCAACCTGAAGGCCAAGAGAGAGGAAGGAATTTGTCTAAAGAGTAAAGCCTTGATCTCACGGGAACATCTTCCATCTCGAAGGAGTCCCCATCAAAGATATGCCCTGACCTAGCCTGGAGATGGAGCGAGCTGCAGCGGTACCTGCCACCTGAAATCAGGATGCTGTGCCAACCATCAGGATGGGGTCGGGAATGAAAGAGGGACAACATAGACATGATTTTATGGTCTGGTCAGGGAAATAACCAAATAACCAAATAATACATGAACAGAATGACAAACTATGTGATGCTCTGAAGGAAAAAGATAGGAAGTTATGACAGTATACATGGGAGGAGGAGTGGAGAGACCTGGCTTTCTGGGTAGCAGGTCTCAGGGAAA
Source organism: Equus quagga (assembly GCF_021613505.1). Lineage (NCBI taxonomy): Eukaryota > Metazoa > Chordata > Mammalia > Perissodactyla > Equidae > Equus > Equus quagga. Next base: position 90,315,315 of record NC_060278.1, on the reverse strand, counting down.
TACTGTTTGACTTGGGATATAAACGAATGGGAACCACCTAGCTAAGTATAACTGGTGGGAAGTAAAGGGAGGAAAGGGTTCTAGGCAGAGGGAACAGCACATGTAAAGCCAGAGATAACAGAAGGCCAGCACAGACAAAAGGCAACGGGACCTGTAAAAGATATGGCTGATGAGATCAGCAGGGGCCAAGTTATGGCCGGGGGTGGGGGGGGGGGGGGGTCGTACATGCAAGGATTTGGGCCTATATAGTAGGAGCAATGAGAAGCCATTTAAATGTTTAAGCAGGGGAATGACATGCTCAGAGCTGCATTTTGAAACATCAAAGGGCTGCCACGTGAAGAATGGATTACAGGACAGAAGAACAAATGCAGATGGATCAGCAATGAGGCTATTGCAGGGGACCAGGTGAGAGATGATGAGAGTATGAACTAAGGCGGTAGAAGTAGAGACAGAGACAAAGAGAAGGAGGACAGATTCAAGAAAAATTGAGGAGATAAAAATCACAATGGCTTGGCGACTACTCCAATGTGGAAGACAGGTGAGGGAAGGTCATCTGGCAGAGGCACAGCAGAGGAGCTGAGGGAGAGACTGGGACAAGGGGAGGCTGACCTGACCGATGTGGGAGGTGGAAAAAATGGGAGAGAGCCAGCACTGATGGCCTAGTGGTTACAGTTCAGTGCTCTCACTGCTTCAGAGGCCCGGGTTCAGTTCCCAGTTGCAGAACCACACCACCCGTTTGTCAGTAACCATGCTGTGGTGGCGGCTCACAAAAACTAGAAACACTTACAACTAGAATATACAAGTATGTCCTGGGGCTTTGGGGGCAGGGGGCAGGGGAGGGAGAGGAAGATTGGCAATAGATGTTAGCTCAGGGCAAATCTTTCCCTACAAGAAAAGAGAAAAGGAGAGAAACACGAAATGAGGTCTAGTGTTTGGTTCTGATGAAGGGTAATGTCATTCTCCAAAGCAGGGAAAGAGAAGGAAAGGAAAGGTGAGAAGGAAGAAGACCGTCTGTTTTGTCCATATGAAGCTTGAAGTGTCTGTGGAAATAAGATACATGGGTCTGAAGTTCAACAAAGGGTCTGGGCTAAAGACTTAACCATCAGCATGCAGGGGCAGCTGAAGCCACTTTAAGGATGTCACTCAAGGAAAAGGTCCAGAATGAGAAGAAGCCTAAAGGAATACCAACCTTTACAGCACAGGAATGAAGAAAAGCTTAAAGGACAAAAAAATAGACTAAAACCATCAAAGGGTGGTATACAGAAACAAGAGAAGGAAAACACACAAAGGGTAACAAATAGTATTAAATGCTACAGAGAGGGCCAAAAAGAAAAAGGGAGATGAGAGACAGAAACTGAGAGGATCTTCTGGCTTTTGAGATATGACCACTGGTGGGGCACTCCTCCGTGGAATGTAGATATGCATGCCAAGCTACAACAGGTTAAGAAGCAGAGGCAGGAAAGGAAAACAGGATATGGTGGTAGTTAGACAGGGACAGTGGTAGTGGTGTGGGAGGTGTGTTCATGTGTTTATGACTTTTTAAAAAAAAAATATTTGAGAGGCAAAGCATGCTACCTACTGAGAAGGACACCTTCAAGCAGTCTATTAGAGACTTGCGGAGAAAGGAAAATAAACTGGCCCTAAAGGCCCTGGTGATATGCAAAGACAGACACTAACAACTTCAGGTTAGACAAGTGTTGAAACCTGTTTACCCCAGGTGAGGGAAAAACTGTTATTTTATAAACGAAAAAACACAAGGCTGCAAGGACCACTGCCTCAACAGAGAAAATCAGAAAGAGCCTGGAATGGGCATTGCAGATCCTCATCAGTGAATCACAAGTGAGGTATATGATACCTTTATAGGAATAACTCCTAGTAAGTCTATGCCCCACAGAATAAACACTGTGGGAAAATAAAAAGATTCAAAAAAGCACCAAATAATCATATGAGACATCAGGAAGAAGTGGGATGTGTCCACTCATAATCACTATCCAGACCCCAAGAATGCTCAGAAGGCTACCAGTAAATTTTTGTTGAGTTAAAATTTGCAAAGTTATTCTGCTTAAAATTCTCAAAGTACTTAATGACTGGATTAAAGCAAGAGAGCTGTCCATACTTTTTCCTAAAGATGCTTAAAGGATATGAATAAAGAAGAGAATAAGGAGGCTTGCAAAATCATAATGAGAACCGGCTGGCACCATCACTTCTTCACCTAAAGCATGACACACCTTTGGGAGCTCATGGACTTGGTTTGCAAAGGTTTTTTTTGGTAAGGAAGATTCACACCCTGAGCTAATATCCATTGCCAATCCTCCTCATTTTTTTTTTTTTCCTTGGCTTGAGGAAGATTAGCGCTGAGCTAATACCTGTGCCAATTTTCCTCTGCTTTGTATGTGGGATGCCTCCACAGCATGGCTAATGAATGGAGCAGGTCCTCACCAGTGATCTGAACCTGCGAACCCGGGCCCCTGAAGCAGAACACATGGAACTTTAACCACTCAGCCACGGGGCCGGCCCCCTGCAAGGGTTTCATTTTGACTCCTGAGTATAACCAAGAACATTTTTGCCCTAACCACAGAAAAAGACTCTTTCTGATCTTATTTCAAGTCCCACAATTTCTATATAGAGAGAAACAAAGTCAGAGATGTAACTTCCAAGATTGCAAAGTATACCACAATCCAATTTTACTTTCTTCAAAAATCACAACTTGAAGTGAGAGGAGAAGGCCCACCTTAACAGTAGTAGGAAGGTTCATACAGATCAAAATAGATCTTTGCTCAAAATAACATGTACGCATTGGGGCAAACAGACACTTAGACGCTAGAGCTTAAGTTTCTGTAATCTGAATCCTGCTCTCAAAGTTATATTCTTAAGACAATGTTAAAATAAGAAGTAGCTGCTCTTTTCCTGCAGCTGTTTCAAATGTAAACAGCTAACTAAAGCCCAGAAGAAAGCCCTATTTGTCTAACTAAACTATTCAATATTTAGTCCTTCAGAAAGCAAAGATTAATCCTTAACTTGGAGATGCATATGTCTTCTACCTGTCTGTCTATCTATAAAATTCAATGAAGTTCAACCCAACATACGGTCTCTGAACTCCAAATTACTCACAGAACCACACAAGTCAAGCAAAGTCCCCACCTACTGGAGGGAAACATGGGGGAACAAAGGCTCCCATATCAAAGCAGGAATGAAAAAGCAGTGAACAAGCACGGCCTGCTATGTGGGGAAGGATGAGTACAGGCCCCCCAGGACCACTTGACCAGTGTAAGCAGACTGACCTTCTCAACAACTGTTCTAATAGCCCATGGTGCTGACAGCACTGCCAGCCAGGGGAAGAAAGAATTACATGCTAAGGAAGGGCAGTGAGTGTAGAGGACTGGTGGGCAGGTGGGGCCAGGTTAGGCAAGGCCGTGAGAGGCAACCCTAGGCAGGGCCTCTCAGTTCCCAGGGGAGCACAGCAGAGCATCACCAGCGTCAGAAGGTCACGCTTCTGGTACTCAGTGGCATCATCTGTGACCCTGACCTGCTCATATAAACCCTGAGCTTTGTTTTCTCATCTAAAATGAGGATTAGATCACCTGCTCCCATCTGCCCTTACTATAATGGCTTTGATCATTATGGGGAAAGGGGAGGACTTACTCCAAAGTTGACAAAAAAGCTATCTCCACCTACTGAAATGAATGCTTCTAACCATCTGCAGCCTGCAGGGAGGTGGAGAACACTGCCAAAAACAACAGACAGCCATCAGTTTGGTTTAGTACCCCTCAACTATAGCCAAAGAATTTCTCAAGGTGTTATAACCAAATTACAGAGTCACAAGGCAATGCTGGATTCTGGGCCATCTCCCCCTTCCCAGCTGTGTTGTCTTTAGTAGAAGGCACTACTCCTGAGTATTCATTACAGCCAGGGAGGGGGTGCCAAACTGGGGAGAAACAGCAGCGGCCCTAAGTTCAACGAGCCAATTTCTCCATGCACACACCCCACCCCACCCTCCCGAGCAAGAGCATGCATAGTTACAGCGAGGAGGGTACTTAGAACCTTGGTGGCAGAGTGGGCTCTCTCAAAATTTAGAAGGTTTTCTTGGAGGCCATTCTGGAAAGCTTCAGCCAACTATTTTAATCCCCACACACAAGATGTCTTTTCTCTAAAACAAGATTCTTGGGGATTGCCGAAATGATTCAACTTTGGCTACTGTTCTGTGTAGGATGTCTTCCTGCAGTTGATCTTATGGAATCAAATTTAAAAGAAATAAAACAACAACAAACAAAACACATACCTGATGGAAAGTTACCAAATGTCTGCCTTGGATTCTATTCCTGGTCTGCAGCTAACTCCATTCTCTGGGTCTGAGTTTCTTCACCAATTTGGAAGTCAGACTACACAATCTCTAAGGTTCTGTCCAGCTCAATAATCCTGTTAATGATTTTATCTAGACATCTAGGTGTCTCCGTGCCACTTCACTTTGAAGAGAGAAGGCAGCTGTCATGACAGTGCCCCGGGGACTTTGTTGAGTGCACACACATAGGCACTACTTGCTTATACCTTCTAGAGGTGGGGGTATACATTGCCTATCGAAAGACAGCATGTACTACTGCCCTCTACTGTGATTCCCTGATACCTATGGCACCTAAACAGGGCCTTTGTAATGTCAAGTGCATCAGTAAGTGGTACTTTAGCACGCTTTTTTATATTCTGCAACAGGAATTAAAGACGATCTAAATAGGGGCCAGCCCGGTGGCGCAGCGGTTAAGTTCGCACGTTCCGCTTCTTGGCGGCCTAGGGTTCACTGGTTTGGATTCCGGGTGCGGACATGGCACTGCTTGGCAAAAGCCATGCTGTGGTAGGCACCCCACATATAAAGCAGAGGAAGATGGGCACAGATGTTAGCTCAGGGCCAGTCTTCCTTGGCAAAAAGGGGAGGATTGGCAGTAGTTAGCTCAGGGCTAATCTTCCTCAAAAAAATATTAAAATTAAAAAAATTAAAAATAAAAATAAATAAATACATAAAAAATCAAAAAAAAAAAAAAGAAGATCTAAATAAATGGAAAGAAATCCCATGTTCATGGACTGGAAGACTTAAGATGGTTAAGATAGCAATAGTCCCCAAAGCAATCTACAGATTTAATGCAATTCCTATTATAATTCCAGTGACCTTTTTCGTAGAAATAGAAGAGCTGATCCTCAAATTCACATGGAATTGCAAGAGGCCTCAGATAGCCAAAACAATGTTGAAAAAGAACGAAGTTTGAGGACTCACATTTTCCAATCTTAAAACTTAATATGAAGCTACAGTGATCAAAATAGCATGACACCAGCATAGGATAGACATATAGATCAATGGAATAGAACGGGGAGTCCAGAAACAAATCCATACATCTCTGGCCAATTGATTTTTGAAAAAAGTACCAAGCATTCAGTGGGAGACAAGAACAGTCTCTTCAACAAATGGTGCTGGGACAACTGGATATCTACAGGCAAAGAATAAAGTTGGTCCCCCATCTCATACCATATATAAAAATTAACTCAAAATGTACTAATGATCTAAATATAAAAGCTAAAACTATAACCCTAGAAGAATACAGGAGCAAATCTTTACAACCTGAAATTTGGGAATGGATTCTTAAATGTGACATCTAAACACAAGCAACAAAAGAAAAAACAGACCTTGGAACTCATCAAAACTAAAAATTTATATGCTTCAAAGAGCATTATTAAGAAAGTGAAAAGACACAGAATTGGAGAAAATACTTGCAAATCATGTTATCTGATAAAAGTCTAGTATCTAGAATAGATAAAGAACTCATAATTCAACAACAAAAAAAAACCCAATTCAAAAATGGGCAAAGAATTTGAGTAGACATTTCTCATAAAAGATAACGCAAATGGCCAATGAGCACATGCAAAGATGCTCAATGATTAATCATGAGGGAAATGCAAATCAAAATCACAATGAGATACCACTTCACATCCACTAGGATGGCTAGAATTTAAAACAGTCAGGCAGTAATGAGTGTTGGCGAGGATGTGGAGAAACTGGAAGCCTCATACATTGCTGGTAGGAATGTAAAATGGTGTACCCACTGTGGGAAAGAGTTTGGTGATTCTTCAAAAAGTTAAACATAGAAGTACCACATGACCCAGGAATTCCATTCCTAGGCGTACACATAACCAAGAGAAATAAAAACATATGTCCACACAAAAACTTGTACACAGGTGTTTACAGCAGCATTATTCATAATGGCCAAAAGGTAGAAACCACCCAGGTGTCCATCAACAGATGAATGAATAGACAAATTGTTGCATATCCATGCCATGGACAATTCAGCCATAAAAAGGAATGAAGGGGCTGGCCCAGTGGTGCAGCAGTTAAGTTCACACGTTCCGCTTCTCGGCGGCCCAGGGTTTGCCAGTTCGGATCCCGGGTGTGGACATGGCACTGCTTGGCATGCCATGCCATGGTAGGCATCCCACATATAAAGTAGAGGAAGATGGGCACAGATGTTAGCTCAGGGCCAGGCTTCCTCAGCAAAAAGAGGAGGACTGGCATTAGTTAGCTCAGGGCTAATCTTCCTCAAAAAAAAAAAAAAAAAGGACTGAAGTACTGATACATGCTACAACGTGGATGAACCTCAAAAACATTACACTTAAGTGAAAGAAGCCAGACACAATTATATGAAATATCCAGCATAGGCAAATCCACAGAGACAAAAAGCAGACTGGTGCTTGCCAGGGGCAGGGAGGAGGGGGGCATCAGGAGTGACTGGTTAATGGGTATGTAGTTTTCTTTAAATGAAATGTTTCAGAGTCTGATGTATGTGGTGGGTGCACAATACTGTGAATGTACTAAACACCACTGAAATGTGTAGAACTTTAAAACGGCTACTTTTAGTTCTATAAATTCCACCTCAATTAAAAAGATACCTGCAGATAGGAACACATTTCCCCAGAGCTATTCCCTGGTTAGCATATAATCTGTGTGTGTACCATGTGGCATGTGTACCACACAGGACTGTCTCCTTTCAGTTTTAGATTGCTGACAGACAAAAAACATAATATGAATGAAAATAACTGATATGTTAAGGTGGTAAAATTGTGAGTACTTGCCCCTTTTTAATTTTTTCCTTCAATGCTTGTACAAATAGATTCCCCCCTCTCTCTCTCTTTCACCTGCCCTGATCACTCAATCACTCAGACAGCACCCACCCACATCATGCTTTATCCAAACTGATGAGACAGGAACTCTGTCTAACCCATGCTGATTACAGCTCTTAAGCTTCCAGCAGTCGCCAGGGTAACAGGCACCTCTGTCAACCAGAAACAAACCTTCCCTTTGCCCTAAGAACTGAAGTTCAGAGGTTGTTCTGGTACTTTCCCCTTCACCTTTCTGTATTAACCTTCTATGTTCTCCACGTTCCTTAACCGCTAGGCTGCTATCTGTTTCTTCAACATGCCTTCTTTTGCATTTCTGGGTTTTCTCAAGTTCATGATAAAAGCATTACAAACAGATTTTAAGCAGCTCTCCCTCTAACCCTCCCTGGAGTTTGAGGGAAAGGTGGTAGGCCAATGTCAACCATAACACCCAGAAGTAAAAGGAAAAAAAATCATTTCAAAATGAATCATGATTCTACTTAAAGGAAAAAAAGAAAAGGAGCACAAAGGAGCAAACCCACAGGAATTTCTATCAAATAGTCACTTTTCTTTACAACCAATAATTAAATCAGATTCGTCAACCACTTTTCACGCAACCTAAAAAAAATTCTTCATAGGAAAAGATTACATCAAGTGATGAATTCCACTCGCAGAACAAATATCTAGTGAGGAACAAGTATGGTCCTGGCACTGTAAGAGCAGTCAAAGAGCACACAGTCTATCGAACTCTGGAAGACCCACTGAAGGCACTGTGGTGTTCAGAAACTGCCTATGCATTTGACAATCCCCTTATGTTTTCAACAAACTTATAATGTTATATTAACATTTTTAATTATTTCTTGGTCTATTTCAACTTAGACATGAGTTAGTAATTCCCCCTACTTATAACATTTCTCACATCCTATTTTAACTCCTTGTTTGCTACAGTTTCTCCCCAAGCAGACTGTAGGCTCCTAGAGGGAGCAGGGTACATACATCTCCTGACTGGCGTGGGCTCTGTTGACGTCATGAATGAAAAAGCAGCTCCATAAAGAGTGGAGAACTGAATTCCCACTGCTGGGCTCTGGACCTCCCTCCCACGCCTTCTGTCCTTTGTCTTTCTTCACACATCTGTCTGTTCCCCATTTATAAATATATTTCTCTTCTTCAATTGCTACTTCCTTTTACAAAAAGGCTTTATTGCCTGTTGGGAAGTTTGGACTTAACCTTAAACCACAATCCGAACTGCCAACTGTCTCCTTCATCTGCATTATACACAATCCCTCAGTTTGGTTTTCTGTTCACCTATGCTGTTTATGCCAGAGTATGACTTCCTTGAGGACAGAAACTCAATCTCTTTCTGTGAGCTATAACTTCCCTCTCCTATATCCCAGAGTCTAAATCATCCTGGGCTCTTAATCATACCAATCCCTATCCCAAAGTTCAGAAGACACTGAGAAATCTAACATAAAATTCTCAAGTGTTATGTAAAGGAAAACTTAAAAAAAAAAAAAAAAAGAAAAAAACCTTTGTATTAACAAACAAGAACTCTGGGAAGAAAACAGACTCTCAAGCAAGTAATGACATTTCCAGAGTTATAAGAATTCTATGTATTCATACACTCAAGGCAACAAAAGGACTAAAAAGTAAAAGCAGATTTCATTACCATTCTGATGTGGCAGTTTTAAAACAAGAAATGGTAGTGTTAAAAAAAAAAAAAGGTATACTTTACGTACTGCCCTCGTGAATAAGACACTTTTGGAGGATTTGTAAGAATTCATAGTAATAACGCAACTGTCAAGTGGCATATACTTAGGAAGTTTTACCATCACCATAAGGATATAACGGAATAAGACCAGCCTATTATGGGATATGAGAGAAAAACCTTAGATCCTGGAGAGCAGACTGTTCACATTTTTAGCAAATAAATAAAGATAAATAAATGGATAAATAACTAAAGCCATCTCTCAACATCTTATGTTGTATCTAGTCATTTGCTTTTTTAAATGCAGCAAATTTAGCTCCCTTTTTACAATAAATGGTTTTGCTCAAGAGGCTGAGAGACACGGTTTGGGGTAAGAACCTTTAGTTCAGAATCTGTACTTTCCAGTGGTGGGACCCTCCTGTTCTGATTCTTAAGCAATGGAATTCCAATGTCCAGATGACTGGAAGAATTTGGACCGAAAAGCTACAGAAAAGACTCAAATCTCTGAGCCACCTCTCTTCCTTAATGACCTCTCGTGGCATCCAGCCAACCCCTGGTTCGACAGAAACCAGAATGATCCCCCAAGAAATACAGGGAGGAAAGTGCAACCGTGAGGAAGTGAAACAAACAGTTAATCCACTCACCAACCCAATCTCCTTCTCAAAGACTCTGTCCTCTATGGTAGCTTGCCACATTCCACCCAACAGCAGCTGCTCATGATAATCAATGCCTGACAGATCAGAGAAAGCCCTTAATGTGTCGCCAAGGGCCAGTTCAACAGATGGCATGGTGACTTACAACCAGAATCATTAATTACACTCTCTTATTAGTCCCCGGGCACAGTGCTGAAAATGCTTCCTCAGTGAAAGATGAGCATTTCAGATAAATGACCGTCTGGTACTGCCTGTGAAATTCCCTTTAGGATTTCTGGTCAGTGTTGATTTCTAAAGCTAAACCATACTATTTTTACAGTTATTTGCCATCTACCAATTTCAAGCTGGCTAGGAATGTGAAGTTCCTACTACCACTGCCCATCATAGCTCCTATAATCATTGCAGGTAAGGATATGGTAAAAAGAGCCCCCTTAAGTCAGTTGACTGTGTTGTAAGGCAAACACTGTAATGTCAGCCACAGGGCTGGCTCAACTTTCCCTTCCTCTGTGCCAGAGAACATGTTCCTGGGTGCAGGGCAGTGGGGTGGGGTCTAGGTAGAAGACACACTATCCCCTCCTCCCTTATCTACTCTGCTGTTTTGTTTTGTTTTTCTGTGTGTGAGGAAGATTGGCCCTGAGCTAACATCTGTTGCCAGTCTTCCTCTTTTTGCTTGAGGAAGATTGTCACTGAGCTAACATCTGAGCCAAACTTCCTCCATTTTTTGTATGTGGGTTGCCACCACAGCCTAACTTGAAGAGCGGTGCACAGGTCTGTGCCTGGAATCCAAAACCAAGAACCCTGGGCTGCCGAAGTGAACTTAACCACTATGCCACTGGGCTGGCCCCCTCTGCTGTTTCTTTTAATATGGGATTGGTTCTCTAACTCAAAACTGCCCTCCCCTCCCAAAACACTGGCTGCAACTGCTCTCTGTCTCTTTTAAGAAAAGGGCAAACACTACTGAAAAGGAAGCCTAGCAGCTTGAGGCAAGCAAAAGTCCCCAGGTATCCACACTGCTGGCTCTGCTAGCCCAAGGGACTAAGCACTGGGGTTAAACCACCACGCACTTAATTAAAAAGCCAAACAAATGCAGGGTTAGAAACCAGTTCTGAAGCCCCTTCCCAAGGTCACTGAGACTAATGTGAACTCAGGGTAGAAATTAGTTCCTTCTCACAGTTTGAGAACTGGGTTCCACAAACATTACTGTGAAATTTTAGAACTGACTGCAGACAGAGCTTGGAGGCAGACTATTGACTGGACTTCACATGGATACGAGTCAGAAATACAGCTCATATAATCCCGAAATTTTTAAGCATTTCCCAAATACTACAGAATAAACACTGTTTGGTTTCACCGACTTCCTGTTCTTTTTGTACCTCAACCTACAAATTGTTTTTTTAATGTGAGTTCAAACTAAAGCAAGGTTAAGATCCTAAATGCTGTGATTTAAGAGTTGTTTCGTACATTCCAATTTGTTCTTTCTCGGACGTATAAAAACACGACTTCAATTTTCAACTAGATTCAAATAATTACAATAACTGATGGATGTTCTCATCTCATAAATTTCTTAAAAGACAAAAATGTGTTAGTAAAGGCATAATAAAAATCTCCTCATGTGGGCTACAGGAAGGGAAACATGGGAAGTCTGGGTCTGCCCTGCAATGTACTCACTTCTAGTTTTTTCTCCTTTTCTGACAAAACATCTTTCTGGTTCTGGGTGTACTCCACCAACATCCGAGCCAGCTGGCGCCGGTCTTCCAGTTCTGCCGCCAGGCGCCCGTTATATTCTGCTAGCAACAGACATGCTTCATCTACTGTTTTTGAAAGACGTTCAGCTGCCTCTTTGTCTAAGTACAAATGAGACCAAAAAATAGAGACAATATACAAATCACACAGGCACGATCACAAACATTTCTGGGGGAGGTTAACAGCTTCTGTCCTAATGTACAAAGTCCAAGAATAAGCCAGAATCTGTGGATGAACAATGGACTGGCTCATCGAGAACTCCAAAGGCACTCACTGCTGTCAACAAGACAGGACATTTCTGAATCACCTGGAGTGAGGCAATTGTACAAGGAGGGGAACCTGGCAAAGGATTTCTAAATGTTTATTCCTGCAAAAGCTCTACAAATAAAACAAACAGAAAGATATTTAAGGTCAGATGTGAAATAATTTCTCTTTGCCTCTGAGAATTTCAAAAGTGCTCCCATTCAAATTATTTCATTATGTATTCTTTGCACATTCCTCTGAAATACAAAGCAAGCACTCATTACTTGAGTGTGAAAACTAAAACAAAAAAAACTATACAACACGTTTGATATCATGTGGTTGGCTGAGGAGCTGGGGACTCAAGCCAGGTCTCTAAATCAGACCTATAGGACTCTACCTCTTAAACTATGGAAGCCTGGAAACTGGGGATGAGCTCTCTCCTTTCGTTCAGCAAAACAGAGGGTCTAATAAGAACAGAGGCTTTCAAATGCTTCTGAACATGACCCGCAGTAAGAAATATACCTTATATAAATACATACGAAACTAAAAGCAACAAAAGCGTCATAAAACAATCCTTATCCTAACATGTGCAAAGTGTTCTACTCCTATTCCATTAAGAGAAATATGTTGGTCATTACCAGACCAATTTCATGTCCAATTAATGGGTTGCAACTCATTGTTTAGAAAAAACCTGTGCTGAGGTATCTACATATAAGAACGAGTATTCTTGGAAAGAAGTGGTGAACAAGGCTTAACATTAGGAAATGAGAGGATGAGATAAAATGACAATTCGTATTTAAATTAATTGATATAATTAATTACACATGGGTGGTGGTGCGATTAGAACTTTATATATGTATATCTCATTTTAAAAAGGCCTTTAAGGATCAAGAGTAGATGCGTGCTTTCAAACAAAGTGCACCAGAAACTCCAGTAGTTCTGTGGGACAAACTAAAAGTGAGTTACACAGTGATATAGATATGATGTCCCTATGATTACAGGTTGTCAGAGGCGAGAGACCTCAGCATTCTAACAGGTAATTCAGAATTCAGAATTCCCAACAGTTTCTCTGTTTGGCAAAATGTCTGGCATTTAGATGTCTTCCTAATGTGAACGCTGGGAGATGAACTGCTGAGGGATTCCAAATTAGGTCTGATACCAAAGATCAGGCACTTCTGTCCTCTTCTGGGATACGGAAACAAATAGATGTTCTTGGTGAAGGAGATGGAGTGAGCCAAACAGAATACAAAAGAAAGAGATGACCTCAGTCAGAGAGGGTAAACAGGACAGCAAACCTATTCCTCTACATGGCGTTACAGTCTGGGAACAAGCTGCTGGGGTGGTTAGCTGGGTTTTAGCTTTGTCATTGCCTGACTATATGATTTTTTAAAAAATGGTTAATTCATTGAGATGTTTGAGTGTGTGTGGCAAAAAAAATTAGTGTTTTCCTTGCCGTTCAAGGTTTTTAAAAAATCAATTCTCACCCTGTAAGAACTTGTTCAAGAGAGAGAATTCATTCACACAATTACAACCCAGCAAAATAACTTGTAACAGTTTGATGAGCTATAGAAAAAATGCAGTCACAATGTAGCAGCAAGATGCTGCTTTGGAGAACTTACCTGTGGCTGTCCTCACACGCTCTGCCCTCCAAGTTACACAGACACAGATGAGTGGCGGTGTGCCTTTTGGCCAGCCCTCCACTTGTGCACAGGCATTCCACCCCCTCTTTCTTCCTTCAAGATTCAGTTTCTGCGGCTGTCCCCTGTGCTTCCCCATGCCTCATCAATTTCTCTCTCTCCTGAAGCATGACCATCAGCATACAAACATGCTCTCCAGCTATTCATCCATTTCCCTGCTCCCTTTACAGCAGAACTCCTTAAAAAAGTAATCTATACTCCTTGTAACCCCCTCCTCTTCTACCATTGTCACTAAACCAACTCCAATCAGACTTTTATATCTAAAATCTTCCAACTGGCTTAACAAAGACGTGGTCTCCTATCGTGTGCCCAACACTGTTCTAGGCTCTCAGAGTCAGCAAGGAACACAAAGGACAAAAACTTTCTATCCCCAAGGAGTTCATATTCTCAGGTAGGAAGAGAAACAATATACTGTATTTTACTTATTTTTCAGCTAAAGATAAGAACTATAGAGAATGGGGCTGGGCTGGTGGCGCAGCAGTTAAGTGTGCACGTTCCACTTCGGTGGCCCTGGGTTCACCGGTTCAAATCCCGGGTGCAGACATGGCACCGCTTGGCAACCCATGCTGTGGCAGGTGTCCCACATATACAGTAGAGGAAGATGGGCACGGATGTTAGCTCAGGGCCAGTCTTCCTCAGCAAAAACAGGAGGATTGGCAGCAGATGTTAGCTCAGGGCTAATCTTCCTCAAAAAAAAAAAAAGAACCATAGAGAAAAATAAGACAGAGAGAAAAAATGGGGCACTGAGAGGGAGGATTACAATTTTAAATAAGGTGACCAGGGTAGGCTTCACTGAGGTGATACGTAAACCAAAGCCTGGAGGAAGTGAGAACAAGCCATGTGACTCTGGGGAAGATCATTCCAGGCAGAGGGAACACCAAACACAAAGGCCCAGGAGGGGAGAGTGCCTGGCCAGGAGCCCCTGTGACTGGAGTGCTTCAAGTAGAGGGAGACATGAAGCAACTGCCTCTTTAACAGAGCATTCTGGTTACTATGTTGAGAAGAGAATGATGGCTGGGGTGGGGACAAGGAAGCGGGGACACCAGGTAGGAGGCTACTGTAACAATCCAAGTAAAGATGGTGGTAACCCGCACCAAGTGTAATGGTAGAGGTGGTGACAAGATGTCAGAAACTAGTTTTGGTCCTGCTCAACAGAAATGATAAAAGGTCGTTTATGGAGATGGGGAAGACCATGAGAGAAATGAATTTTGGAGGTAAGATGAATATTTGGTTTGGGATAAAGTTTGAAATGTCTTTTGAGACATCCAACTAGTAACACTGAGCAGGAGGCTGGATATATGGGTCTCAAGTTCAAGGGAGGGGTCAACATTAGAGATGTAAATTAGGGAATCATTAGCATAAAAATTGTTATCGAAAGTCATCAAACTGGATGAGAGGAACCGTCACTGAAACTAGCTAGAGAGGAGAGCTAAGTGCTCAACATTAAGAGGTCAAGAAGAAGTGAAGAAACTAGCAAAGGAGACTGAAAAGATATGGCCAGAGAGAGAAGAGGAAAGCTATGAAAAATGGGGTCCTAGTCTCCAATGCTGCTGTAACAAATTACCACAAATTTATTGGCTTAAAACAACACAAATGTATTCTCTTAATATTTATTGTTGTGGCCCTTTCCTCTATCTTCAAAATGCACCACTCCCCAACTTCTGCTTCCACAGTCATATCTCCTTCTCTGACTCTTGTCCTCCCATCTTCCTCTTTTAAGCCCTGTGACTACACTGGGCCCACCCAAATGAAACAGGATCATCTCCCCATCTCAAGATCCTTAACTTAATCACATCTGCAAAGTCCCTTTTGCCATGTAAGACAATATACTCACAAGCTCTGGAGATCAGAACATGGACATTTTCGGGGGGTCATCATTGTGTCTGCCACATCAAGTGAGAAAGTATTCTCAGGAAGAAGAAATGATTAACTGGGCCAAATGTTACTTAGGTCAAGTTAAGATGACCTCAACTTAAGATTAGGCAAAAAAATCACAATTGAATTCAGCAACATGGAAGTCATCACCAACACTGATAAGAAGAGTTTCAACAAAGTGGAATCAAGAGAAAGAGAGCAGGGAAAATGGAGACAGATGAGCAGAGGCAATCTATTTAGGATAGGATGTTTTGCTATAAAGAACAGAGAAATGAGGCAGTTGCAAGATGAAGATACGGATCAAGAAAAAAGTTTTTCCCATATGGGAAAAAAATACCTGGTTTTATGCTGTTGAGAATGATCCTGTAAAGGGAAAAAACAGAAAATGAAGGAAAAAAGGGGAGACCTATTGGAGCAATGTCCTTCAGTAGATGAGAATGAACAGGTCTAACAATCAGGGAGAGGGGCTGGTTTAGAAAACAGCATGTTCTGCCACAGAAATAGGAAGAAAAGTCAGCCAATGTGTCTTACTTGTTTTTCCCAGCCACATTCAGCTGTGCGGGCACAAGAAAGGAAGAGATGAAAAGCTGGACTTAAGAATGGTGGTTACCAGGGGCTGGGGGAGGAGGAACGGAGTTGTTGTTACTTAATGGGCATAGAGTTTCAGTTTCATAAGATGAAGAGTTCTGGAGGTTGGTTACACAACAACGGGAATGGACTTAACACTACTGAACTGCACACTTCACAACGGTTAAGATGGTAAATTTTGTTAGGTGTATTTTATCACAATTAAAAATCAAAATAAGTAATTAAAAAAAGCCAATGAGAACTTTAGGTCAGTGAAAACAGACAAATGAAATCATACACATTGCTAGCTTTACATTAATTGTTTCCAATTTTTGCGGCTTGTGATTCTGACAGTAAGAATAAATGTGGTGGTCCTTACAATAATAATACACTCATGCACCACATAATGACACCTCCGTCAATGACAGACCACATCCCCACTGTCAAGTGACACATGACTGTAATAAAAAACTTGGATTTAACCAGGAGAAACACTGGATTTTTGCCAGGAGGCTACAGTGAAGGGGAAAGAGAGGAAAAGGGATTGAGGGTATATGTGAGATAGTGATTACAGAGACTCTAGGCTGAGCAAAGAAGAAAATGAGGACATAAGGAGAGTGAAGGCTGGGAAAATGTGGAAGGATCAATAGACTATGGGATCAACAGACTGTTAAATCCAGTAGGGTTTCAGCGTTGGAGCTGGGGAAGTAGATGAAATGAGCCGAAATGCTTCTTATATGATGTAGAAGGCCTCCGTGTTGAGTTCTCCAACTAAGCACGCTCCTGACTGAAGGTCTTTACAACTACTGTCCCCTCTGTCTGGGTGGCACTTCCTTCCCTCAGATATCCTCACAGTGTGCTTCCTAATTTATCTGGGCCTCTGATCAAACAGCATCTCATCAGAAAGGCCTTCCCTGACACTTCCCTGACACCTTTAGAATAGAACCTCCTTCAATCATTCTCCATCCCACAGCCCCATGGTACTTTTCTTTTTTGCACTTAACCCCTGAAGGAACGTGGGTAGGAAACCAAGGGCATCTGCCACACAGTGTACCTCAAATATTTGTTGAATGAAGGAACTACTTCATGAACAACCTTGATTTCCCTCAGATGGATAGGGAGGAAATTAGTGAAGCAGCCAAGTCAAGGAAGAGACCAGAAGGGGAAAATGGTGGCCCTCAGAAAAAGTGAACAAAACGTCTGAGCTTTTGTAATGGGAAGAACATAGGCTTTGCAGCCTAGGTTGGACTCCCAAGATCCACTATTTGTGTGACCTTGGGCAAGACACCGAACTTCTCAAAGCCTCAATTTCCTCCTATGCAATATGGCGATAGACATTCACCAATCTCCAAAGATTATCAAGAAGAGTAGAAATATTTCACACAGAGCATACTCTATAAATATTAGTTCATGCTTCATTTCTTCAATTTCACAAGCATAAAGTGGGAATAATGTCAACTGCCACTCCCTGTTTAATTGGGGGTGATCATCAGGAGGGTAAAATGACACTAACAATACATACCTGGAGTTCTTGCCATTGAAGGCACTATCATCTATGGGGTGTGTCAGTGCATAGTGTATACATCACACAGTGCTGAATCATAATTTTTTTTTCTTTTAGTAAAAAGGTCATGAATTTAATGCCCTCTCCCTCAGCCTCCTGCACATACAATTTGCACTGTTTTCAACAGACCATACTTAGCATGCCTGGGGTTTGATGCATTAGAGATATGTTCCTGTTCCCTCACCTTTTACCCAAACTCTATCTTCTCACCTGTTATTTTTTCCAATAGAGAAACATCTTGCACTTCCTGGGGCAAAGAAGCAATTTTCTGTCGGACAGTAGCATCCCCCGATGCGGCATTTTCCAGGTCCTGCAGAGCTTTGATGAGTTCCTCAGTCTGGACGAAGAGAACACAAACAACACTATGCAGTAAGACACACGGGGTTTAAAGGAAACTAACTGGGAGTTAAATGAGGTGGAGGTAAAGTCTAAAGGATCATTCTGGACATGTAAAAAGATAACTGTTCTTAGTCCCAGAGCTGATGCTGAAGTCAACGAGATGTACTCTAAGAGAAGGTACAAAGGTAATTTTTCTAAGTCCATGGCCAAACGTGAAGAAAATTCTACATAATTCTTTAAAAACACAATTTTTTTAAAGAGTATATTTTTAGCAACTTAAGAAAATGAAGTCTGGTTCACCCTGTCTAATTTCAAATGATGCATAATTTCTAGTACAGAATGGTCTCCAATATAGAATAAAGGTACACGTATCAGATGTTGAACAACTCTGTGTTGACTGATTAAATGAAATGACACCACCTACTCTAATTCTTTCTTGGGTTTGCTTTACAGAACGATGTTGCAAGATGACATTTTCAATTTCGGCAGCCACTCCCAAAATTAAATGTGTCAAACTCATTAATTACAAACAAGGGGGAAAAGAAAATCAGGAAGAACAAACCAATTTGCATACTCTGTGTATACCAAAAAGGAGTTTTTAAATTGTCAGAAAACACAGAATGCTGACAGGTTAGCCCATGCATAATGACCCAGGAGCAGTTAACAATGTAGATGGTGGTCAGGTTATCCTGAACAGTGATAATTCAGGATGTTCTCTTGAAGTGTTTAAATGCTAAGATACATGGACCAACACTGCCTTCACTTATCCCCCAGTTTAGTTTGACATTTTAACATAAGACAAACCAGACAGGCTTCCTCTTTACATAGGCCTTGAACACACCTATATGCAATGAAGAAAAGCTGTTTTAGACAAAATCAGGGGCAGTGTAACTCAGGGAAAACAGCATGAGCTCTGACGTTAGTCAGACCCGGATTCAAATTAAGACATCGGGCAAATTACTTAATCTGTCTCCTTGGGCCTCATTTTCTTTGACTGTAAATAAATAAGTAAAGAGCTAAAATGAACCAACCACACAGAGTTCATGGGTTAACTTATATAAGAGCCAAATAATGCAAATATATGGTTAAAAACTCAGTAAACGGTAGCTCTGTTTCAATAAATAGGTTATATTATAGCAAATTTGCTATTGCCATGCAGACTGGCCACAGAAACTAATGAGGTGTTTACTTACAAAAAACAACCTTTCCACTGGGGACAAGCCACAGCAGAGGACTTCTGAAAGGTAACATTATATACCCCTTTCACAAAAATCTCCTTTGTAAAAATATTTTCAACTCCTAGGAATGACAAAAAGCCAAGTCGACATACTCCATAAAACAGAAATCCATCCCAGAGTCACGGCATGCCAAGACAAAGTCAACCTGCCGCCTGCCAAGCTTCACTGGGTGGCTCTTGCACCCACTGCCCTGGGAGCTGCCCTCTGGTGATTCCCTACTAGTGGTCACCACCGCCACCTAGTGGCCATAATCTTTAACTAGAGGTCACTTCACCAAGCCGCTGTGCCCTACACTCTGGGGGTCAAGACATACCAAGAGGGGTCCTGCAGAAGGATCTTGGGGAGAGTAGCTTCCAGGGTAGTCATCATCCTCCTCCTCTTGTATCTGCTGAAAAGTTCGCTTCAGAGACTTCTTCTCCTCTGTTGCTAGACGAAAGAAAAAAGTGACAAATCTGGGTCACAAAAGCCTGCATAGGTAAGAGTCAAATGCTATGTACAATGGGTCACATGTGAGAAAGGGCAGAAGGGGTGTCTATTTCCAAGATGGCTTAACATTAACCTTTATGCCTGGTCTTTTAAATTGGTGGTAGTTCCCTACATTACTGAAAAGTCAAAATGGCCTTAGTCTGTCATCTCAGATTCACTCACTTGAAAAATACTCCTGAAAACAAGCATCTAAAACTTGTTAGCAAACTAACATATTTGATTTAAAAAACCTCATTATCTTAAAAAAAAAAGTTAACAGAAGTAAAGTGGTAAGAAACCCATCAGATAATAAAGAAGCAAGCCGATGTGTGCAAGAGTTTGTAGAGAATGTACTACATATAAAATGAGATACTTTATGCTTTCAAGGATAATTTCAGAAAATCAAAAGTAGAGAGAAACCCATCAATAAAATTGTGTCAAAAACTCTAAACACAAATATCCTTTAAACTATCCTTTTAAAAGCAAAACAAACCTAATTTTACCTTAAAAATAACCATTACTAGAAATATGATTGACACTACTAAGACAAATGACTTAAGTTACCAGTTTAAAATTAACCACTTTTGAGGCTAACAGGTTACATTTTTTATTATTTGTATCATATGCTTTTAAATTGTTATGACAGATGTGTTAATTCCAAAATCATTCCTTTTGCATCAAATTGGACAATACAAAATACATGCCAAACCACCATGGGACATAAATCTAAGTGATAAATTCAGGTTTGGAAAGTCAAGAAACTATCGGACACCTAACATGTACCAGGCATTGCAATCGTTTCTTTACATTTAATCCTCAACAATTCTAAGATGTAATATCTCTATTTTTCAAGTGAGAAAATGAAGACCCAGAGAGGTTAAATAACTCAACTAAAGGTATGGCTTCAAAATCTGTGCCCTATCCACTGCAGTCGAATTACTTAGCAACACACAACTACCCTCTCATCTGTCAAATGAGGGGTTACCATGCACCTGCCTCAGAACTCTGTGAGTCATACACAGAATAACGTACACTTCTTGCTTAATTAAACACTTTCTTCTGGAATCAAGGATGTAGTTCCTGTTTCCTACCTTATACATTAACTGACCAAACTATGTTTGACGTGAAAGCAAAGTCAATATCATGTTTCATCTTTTCTTAATGTTGTTTGTCTATTCTACTGAAAAAAAGAAACAGCAGCATTTGCAGTAGAGGCAGTCCTCACTTTGCATGATTCTATTATGCATGGATTTATTACCACTGTGTAAACGACACCAGTCCCCCCAATAACATGGTTCAAATTTCAGATACCATGGTGTGTGAATCCAGAGTAACTGCACAAACAACAAACTCCACGGCTAACTTCAGCCCACAGACAACTATGTAAATAACACAAGTGTATCATGATCACCGATCACATTACTTCTTTCAAGGTCAGTGATGGGTCACTGCACATTTGTTATTCAGTTCACACAGACGGCAAAGTGTTTAGTTCTGTTGTCTCCCAGTGATAAAATCCACGTGACGTTTTATAAAAATGACTAATCAAAACAGGGAACCGACTGAGAAAGATGAAAGCGCAGCAAAGAAACTAAAATTAATGCTGGAAGAGACAGGTGAATGGAACATAAATGGAGTTGTAGAAGAAACAGCTGGCTGTAGGAAGGCTGGTGCTGTCACACCCTTCTACAGACCAGATTCACAGCAAGAGGAATTTAGTGAAGGCCAACATAGCAACAAAAATGAAGAAAGGGGCTGTGATGAAAAGGATGACAATGTCTTAGAGTGATGCTGACAAAAAACTTCATATTAAAGGAACTCTCAGAGATATTTCATGACACTGAAAGCACAAGGGATAAAATGTTGGAAGCTGATCCGAATTTAGGAAGAAGTATGACAATACACTAAGACAGAAAAGATGCTTCTTCCATATCATCAATTATCTAAGAAAGCAACCTTTGTTCAACCCACTCTTGATAAGTTTGTTACAAAGAAATAAAACACTTTAATTCTCAATGTTTCTAATTTTTCATGTCATAGCACAATAAATAAATACTAGTTTTAGAATCTTCTTTGTTTCTCTATACATTTGTAATCAACAGTGAGCTTTCAATTTTTTGACAAAAAATTTTAAAAGTCATAGAACAATCATGATTTTTCCCATTGATTTATTAAGATCACTTTGCATGGTTTCAGCTTGCATGGTCATTTTTTACAGTTTTGCACTACTATGCAAAGCAAGGACTGCTATATTTCTAAAACAGAAAATTTGTTAGGATATAATTTGCATGTGAAATATCTAACAGTACTTAGCACACAGCAGCTGCCTAATTTATCTATAGTGTGTGGTATGGCCCCCCCAGACATTTAGCCACTACAGCATCAAAGTGGCTGTGTGGAGGAGTGGCCACTAGAATGTAACTCCAAGGGCAAAAAAAAAAAACTTATGTTCTGTTCACCTCCGAGCACCTGCTCAATAAATAAATAAATAGATGTTAAATACACAAAAGAAGGTAGAAAAACTTATAAATTTTGAATTCTTCAGTTTTCAAACTCTCATACAGAAATTATTGCATATAAAAACCACACATCACCAAATATCCTAGGACACTCAGAATCACGAACGTTGGCACTGGAAGGCCTCAGATAGACCTGTTTCTGTTTTCCCCACCTATGCTTTTCACGAGCATGTCAAGGTCCACAGGCTGCGGTTTGTCCAGAGTCTGAGAGCTCGTGAGTCTAAGTCTGGATCCTACAGGCAAAGTCGTCTGCCTCCTAATCTGGAGTTTTTACCACTTCATGCTGCCACTGACTCATTAAAAATTGAAATCAAACTGATGAAAACAGTCTCAGGGCCATTTCCGTCCTCTGCCATGCTGATGCAAGAGGGTATAGCAGGAGGTAACTATATCATTCTACTTTTCCAGTTCTCGCTTATCTCCACTTGGAGGACCTACTAGAAATGAATTATTCATCATTCCCCCTTCGGGTTCCTTCTTTGCTGAGCTATCTATTTCCACTATGAACACTTTCACTGGCCCCATCTTCCAACCACAAAACCTGAGACCCCCGGAATCTCTCTTGAAGTCCCGACTTCTAGCAGATGCCACACCTCTGAGGGATTCTTACATATCTCCTCTTCCTACTCCTTCCCACAGCCTCTTACCAGCAATCTGTCTTTTATCATGTCTCGTCCCGACCACTGTTCCAACCAATCCTTGCCTCCAGTCACTCCTTTTCCAACTCAGACTACACTCTTATGAAATTAATCTCTCTAAAGCTGAGCTCTCACCCCGTCACACCTCTATTTGAAAACCTGGAATGGCCACCTAAGTTCAAAGCCTACTTGTGGTAATGGTAACATCATCTCGAGCACTCCCTCCTTCTCTCAGTCGGCATCATCTCCCTCTAACTCCCACAGCACTGGGGCCTCTCTTTGAAAGTGCTTGGCCCTTGCTACTTTGTATGGCCATTGGCGGACACAGGCCTTACCTCTCTGATAGAAACACTGAGTTTCTTATTCCTTTACATTCCTATAATACCTAGACAAGCGTCAACAGACCTGTTTGAAACCTCTTGAAGGCAGAGGAAGCATAGAGCTTGAAGAGTGCTAGAGCCATGCCAGAAACGACTATCAATGCTTCCCTTTACACAAATGGGACAGCGTGCTCTAGCAATTCTCCCCTGACTCACTAGTACCAAGTTAGCAGTGTTCTCAGTGTAGTCAGACAGCCATTAAAAATAGCCTAGGAAATCTGTCAGTCCATTCCTACGTCTAAGATAAGGCACCTTCCACTCTCAAGTTGGCTTCTGATCACAGTATCTACACTCCCTTTTTTACTCACTCAACCACTCTGTTTACAGGCAGGGCAAACACTATGGGTGGCCAAAACCATCCTGTCCTCATATTGTGCACCTTCTATTCTACCCTCCAATCTGTCCCTGGGTCTCCAGGGGGCTTGTACTCAGCTAACCTTCAAGTCCCTCTGGTACCTAAGAGTTTATGGTATGCCTCTTGGAGACCTGATTGTGGTAGATTCCAGACATTATGGCAAACTGTGAAACTAATTTTAAGGCAAAAACCTAGACTGAAGGATCGCAAATAACATTACAAAATGCAGCCATCTACCCATAAAGCTGGATCTTCTAAAGGATCCACTTGAAATTTTCTGTGATTAAAAAAAAAATCCCACAGATTTTTATTATTTTTAGAATGAAAAAAGAATCAGGAAATATTGTTGGCAACAGCTCCCTCATTCTTCGCTCCCTCCCTGCAAAATAAGGGGAAATTTTTAAAAAAGCATATTAAACTTTACTTGTAGAGAGAAAAAGGTCTGCAGCAAGCAAAGGGCTGACACCCAAGGCACAGCTCTGACCGTACTACCCGTATCACTCACTGAACTGAGCGGCCAGGTCTGGACTTGAACCTGGGAAGCTGGGCCTAGAGCTCCTGCTCTTAACCCTTGTGATTTTGCCTGGCACAAAATCTGGGGGACTGAAAATACTAACCAATCTCCCCCACTTTTGCTACTAGTTCATATCCAGAAATTTAGAATATCAGATATTAGAACAGGGCAGGGGGAATAAAAATCATATCACATTAATAACATCTTACCTACATTATCTCAAGTAATCCTCAGAACAACCCTATGAGGTATTACTATTAATAGCCATATTGTACAACGAGGAACCTGAGGCTCAGAGGGGTCAAATGCCATGCCCAAGGTCACACAGCTTCGAAGTGGCAGAGCTGGGATTAATACACTGGTAGTCTCATTTCAAATCCTTGCTCTGAATAGCTAAACTAACTATATTAAGGTCCAGGAAAGCTGGGTGACCTGTTCATGAATCCACACCTTAATTCAAGTCTACTGAATCCATGTGGTTTCAAGGAAAAAGTATGGTGCGAAGAACACAGGCTTTAAAGTCATATAGAAGTGGGTCTGAATTCTCTACTTACCAATTACATCTATTTGGACAAAATTACTATACCCTTTTGAGCCTTAGTATTCTCATCTGAAATATGAAAATAATACCAAATTCAGAGAGTAGTCATAAGGGTTTAAAATAAATGAATACGAAAAGCAGCCAGCAGAGTGGCTGGTGCCTAACAGTGCTCAATAAATGCTTTTCCCTTTGTATCTACAGTTCCTTTCTAAATCCCGCAACTATAGGATACCGCGTGATTCACATGTGACTCAAGTAAATAACGAAGTTCCATTCAGTCAAGCAGCAGCCTGAGTATTCCCTAGAACAGAGAGACAACTCTAGAACACCTGGGGAGACAGGTATATAAACTCTAGAAACCTCGAGTTCTAAAACAAAATTCCTAAACTCACACATTTTCCAATGCTAGAAGATCTGTCACAGTTTCAAAGCAAAAATGTTATTTCAAAGTTAAACTCTAAAAAGTTGTCTGAAGACAAAGAATTACCCATGAATCAAAGCTGAAATCTGAAAGGACTATTTAAATTTGGAAATAAACGTCTGAAGAACTCATCAGTATTTTGAAAGGACTGTGGTAAAATATTCTGATAACTCAGGTCCAAAGACGACAATGCGAAGACAGAGTGAGTGAGTTGGGACTATACACACATTGTAACCTTTTGAGATGTGTCGTCTTTACAGAACAGAGAAAGAAATTATCCCTGGACCAGCATTACCCTCCACATAGAGGAATACCGGCTCTACTGTTGTTAATGTCTAGACGCTCAAAAAAAAAACCCAGAAACTCAAGGGAGCTATTTTCAAATCTACCACTGCCACAAATTCCCCAATTTGTCTGACTGCTCCCTGAGTGCAGAACCATTTCTCACTCCTCTCGTTCTTTCCTGTAGCATCAAGCATAGCAGTTACTCAAAGTACATATCTGGCAAATGCTTGGTGAATTGAAATTCAACACTTAGCTTTAAACATCATCTTCCAGAGCTCTCCTATTTGCCTTAAAGGTATTTTAAAAAATCAGCACTGTTTACCAACGAACTCTAAGACTGAGCAGAGAAAAGAATGCTGGATACTTCCCCAACGCTCTGCAGAACATCTCCACAGGACACAGTACAAACACTATCAGAATCCAAAACAGAACACCTTGCTTTCCAGAAGCTACCACCAGAGTGATCCCAAAATTGTTTTCTACAACTCCAAGTAAAACAAAAATGACCTGCAGCCTGTAAACACTTATGTCATTCTTAGAAAGCCTCTAATCTTTCGTTTCACAGGAAAGTGAAATGCATATAAACAGCCCTGGAAGAGATCATGAAAGGTACAGAATAAAGGCTTACTGAATGAATGATATTATCATATGCTAATCATGGCTAAGTTCTACGGCAGAGACATGTACAAAGTACCAGAGGAACACAGAGGGAATGGCTACACATGCCCAGACAAGATAGAGAAGGTGTCAGAATGAGAACAGCATTCTTGAAGAGGTCACCACACAGTAAAAGGGACAGAAGGACGTTTCAGGCAGAGGCAACAGCAGATACAAAGGAAGTGGTGCCAACTGAGCATCCAGAGGGGAAACTGCTGGTAATTTAGAACGGCCCAAGAATATGGTGTACATGAGGGAATGGCAACATCTGGAAAAGCAAACTAGTTCAGATTATAAAGGGTCCTAAATACTATGTTAGTACTTGGACTTGATGCTCTAGGCAATGAGTATGTGTGCAGTCAGAGCAGATCTGTAGCTTAGAAACATGTCATGCCAACTAGAATCAAACTGCAGCTAACCAGAACCCAAAGAACCAAATAACGTTTGATCTTACTCCTCTTTAAAGAAAAAAAATAACATAAGCTCTTAAGAAAGAAGTGGTAAAATTCACACACATACCTGTCCACACTTCCTGAGGATATCCTGGCTTCAGTAAAGACCAAAATCAATTTTAGACGGCAAGCTGATAACCATCAAAAGTATGTTCCAAAGTCACATCAGTATTTAATGAAACCAAGTTCTAAAAGGGCTAAGGTACTATTCAAGATCCTACAGCAGTTAGTGCAGGGCTAGGACAAAATCTTAGTCCTGAGTACTGCCTAGTTTCCCCCAACTCTAGACAACTTTGTTGTTCCTTTCCCTTGTGCAAAGAAAGTCTCTGAAAGGCAGGAGAGAGCCAAGGAGAATACAGAGCAAAATTCAGGGTGTGAGATGATGAATAGCATGAACACTAGAGCCAGGCTTACACGCTTCGAGCACTACATAAATTCTCACCATCATTTATGATCATCTCTCTCTGAAGAATCATATAATCGCTGGTGGTTCACAGCAACCCCCACTGCAGCTTTTCATATTTGATTCGAAAGTAGGCAAAGACCAAGAGCTGTAAACATGTGGTGATGTTTCTACCTTTGGGGGGAGGGCTCTTGGAGTCCTCCATAGACAGCTTCAGCTGCTGTATGAACTCGCCGCCATACACACTTCTTTCTTGCCAGATGTTCAGCAATCTTTCTAAAGGTTTTTTACAGCCTTCATCTGCCTCTCTGCCCAGAAAAGACGAAAAGATATGTATAAGCTTAAGATTTTTTGTTTTTGATTATGACAGATCTGCTTAAAAAAAAAAATCAACAACTGACTAAATGATTTACATATTTAAAAACAGAAGGAAGAGTAAGGTACATTTTGTGATAAATGGTTACCCAAAACTTGACCAGAAACTGCATTCTTCCTGTGGTGTACAGGGATGAGAGAGGAATTATGTTACAGAAGTAATCTGTGCCTTTTATCCCCTTTGAGAGATGGGGCAAAAAGGGCAAAAAGCCAATGGTTGATTTTTACAGACAGAGAATTATCAAAAATCGATCCTATTAATTGTGACAGATTGCTTTTTAAGAAGACATTAACTGAAATCTAGTGCCAAACATTCTGCTGGAAATTAAAGGGGGGCCAAAACTTTTAAGGATAGAAAAAAATTTTCTAAAAAACCCACAAATGTTTAGAATGGGGAATAAATTCACTACAACTCATCAATGCTAACACACCAAGACCTCTACAAGTATAAATACAATTGTCCATGCATATATGCCAAGACTGATCTCAACTTTACATTAACTACTTCTTTTTTTTGGTGAGGAAGATTGCCCCTGAGCTAATAACTGTGCCAGTCTTCCTATTTTGTACGTGGGACGCCACCACAGCATGGCCTGATGAGCACTGTGTAGGTCTGTGCCCAAGATCTGAAACCGCAAACCCTGGGCCACTGAAGTGGAGCAAACTTAACCACTAAGCCACCGGGTCAGCCCCACACTTCATGATTTTTTAATTCTGGACGAGGTTTGTATTCCAGGTGCACACAAAAGTGTCTAACAGATAATCTTAGAACACAGTGAGTATAAGACTGTCCTCTGTAATTTATTTCTGAAAGAAGCTAGTTTTTTTCCTGACATATTATAATCCTGAAACAACATTTTTCAATGAGCTGACTATAACTAGCACTTGATGTGAACCAGCTGCTTGCCATAAAATGGCAGACAGCAAGTGGAAGAGTGGGGGGAGACTTTCTGAAAGGAAAACGAATTCCCCATCCTCCACTGTGTTACGATGAACCGTTCTGGTTGGAAAGCTGTCCGGATGTCAATGATCTTACACTGAGTGACTTCAAACAGGAAGGGACACCCTGACATCTCAGTATCTAAGTCAATATCTTTAATGGGAACTTCAAGAAGAAACCACACCAAATGCACCGAGATGGGAATTTCACCTCCCCTCAGCCCTGACAGCACTTTTCTAAAACTTATGTTAACATTCAAGGTGAAGTGAGGTTTCAACCTAATCCAGTCATATTGTATTACTTATGAATTATTAGCGACAAGTTTCACTGAATTGGGGTCCAAGTACTAAATCAGGGTACATACAAATTATTTTTTCTTAAACCTTTTTTCTTTTAGTCAAAGGTGAGAGAGAGGAAAAAAAGGTAAAAACATTTCCACTAGTAGTTTATAAAACTTGAAGATATGACCTAATTATTTGATATTTGAGATCAAACACTTATTCCACCTTCAAAATATATCTAGAAACAAATTACTTCTCACCTCTTCTGCTAACAACCTGGTCCAAGCCACTATCATCTCTTGCCTGATTACTACAACAGCCTCATTATCGGTCTCCCTGCTTCCACACTTGTCCTCCTACAATCTATTCTAAGCTTTAAAAACATAATTCTAGCTAGTGTGTTAAGGCAGATGACGTCACTCTTTTGCTCAAAACTTTCACGGTTTTCTCATTCTCCCTCAGAATACAGTGAAAGTTCTTATAAAGCCTATGATGCCCTTCTCAACCCAGCCCATTATTCCGAGGCCTTATCTCCTACTCCCTGACCTCCTCCCTCCCCTACAACTACCCTGGCCCTCCCGCCTCAGGGCCTTTGCACTTAAAGTTCACTTGGCCTGGAACCACGTTTCCCCAGGTGGTGGCATGGCTCGTTCTCTCTCCTCCTTCAGGTGTATACTTACCTTACATAGCACCTTTTCAGTGAGTCCTTCC